>NC_091571.1:34326873-34329373 GCF_042767895.1 Penaeus vannamei | reverse complement strand
AAAAATAATAAATAAACAACTAAAAATAAACAAATAAAATAAATAACTTCTAAAAATAAACAGCCAAGGATAAACAACTTTTGATTATAAACGAAAGCAACTAATAAACAGAAATCATAATAAACAACTAAAATAAATAAAAATAAACAACCTCTAGGATAAACAATTTCTGAAACGAACAACTTTTGATAACTTACGAGATAATTTTTTATTTTTAATTTTCGATTTAATTTTTGTTAATTTTAATAACTTTAATTTAATCAAATTTTTTATTTGATTTAATTTAATCTAATTTCTAATTTTATTTTCATTTTTAATTTTAATTTTGTTAAGATTTTTGATAACTTACGAGAGTGACTAGAAAATAGAGCCTAAAGCTGAGAATCATGTGTATAAAATTGCCAATTTCAAACATTTTGCTTTCTCTCTGCATGGGAATTATGCAAATACTTTTGTAATTGTTATTTATATGCAAAGTGTTTTTTATTTTTTATTCTTATTTTTTTGCGGTTTTATATAATTCTTATATTTTTATCTTCTTTCTCAAAATAAGAAATGACCAAATAAAAGAATGAGAAATAAAGCAAGTAATCCAGAAGAAACAGAGAGAGAGAAAAAAACAAGAATGTAGCTAGGAAGACAAAGAGAAAGAAGAATGGATGAATGAAAGAAAAAAAGAAAACAAACAATTAGAAGGGAAAAGAGATTAAAAAACATGCAACAAAGAAGACAGAGAGATAGAAGAAAGAAAGAATGAGAAAAAAAGCAAGCAAGCAATTAAAGAGAGGAGAGAGAGAGAGAGAGAGAGAGAGAGAGAGAGAAAGAGAGGGAGAAAGAGAAAAAGAAAGAGAAAGAAAAAGAAAAAGAAAGAGAAGAAAGAGAGAAAGAGAAAGAGAATGAGAGAAAAAGAGCAAGAGAGAAAGGGAAAAAGAAAGAGAAAAAGAAAAAGAAAGAGAGGAAAGAGAGAAAGAGAAAAGAAAGAGATAGAGAAAGAGAAGAGAGAAGAGAGAGAGAGAAAGAGAGAAAGAGAGAGGAGAGAAAGAGAGAGAAGAGAGAGAGAGAGAGACAGCAAAGAAGAGAGAAAGAAAGAATGAAAGAAAAAAAGCAAGCAAGCAAACACAAAGACAAGGCAAACAAGTAATCAACAATGAAGAAAGATAGAGAGAAAGAATGAAAAAGAAACAAACCGACAGAAAGAAAAAAAAAGAAGAAGAAAAGAAAGCAAACCAAAAAAAAGGAAGAGAGAATAAAAAAGAAAGAAAAAAGAACAAGCAAAAAGAAACAAAAAAGAAAGAGTAAGAAAAAGGGAAGAATGAAAGCGAAAATAAAACAACCACAACAAAAGAATAAAAAAAAAAAACAGCAACCAGCAACAAGAAAGGGAGAGAGAAAGAAAAAGAAGAAAGAAGTGAAAGCAAAAATCAATGAATCTGCAATAATCAGCAATAAAGGTAATAAGAAAAAAGAAAAGAGAATCAAAGCAAAAAGAGAACAACATAGAAAGAGGAAAAACAAAAAGGAGATTAATGATAAGAAGGGAGAGAATGAGAGAAAAAAAAACTTAGAAAGAAGGAAAGAAAGAAAAAAAGAAAGAAAAAGAATTAATGACAAAGAGGAATGAAACAGTCAACAAGAAATAGGAAAAGAAAGAAAGAAAGAAAGAAAAAGAATTAATGAATAAAAAAGAATGAAACATCAACAAGAAACATGAAAGAAAGAAAGAAAAATAAGTAATGACAAAAAAAGATAAAAAATAAAGCATCAACAATAAAGAAGTAAATAAAAAAAGGAAAAAATAAATAAAAATAGAAAAAATAAAAAAATAAAAAAGATGAGTGTAAACTGGACACAACTTGGCGGAGTTCCAGCGTCGCGAAATATCCAACATAACAATGACACATATGTTGCAACTTCAGAACTTAGAGATCTTGACGACTGCTTCAGCTACAGAATGGAAGCAATGGGAGAAACTGGGTGAGGTGGAGGTACGAGGGAGAGACGGAGGGAGAGAGAGAGGGAGAAAGAGAGGGAAGGAGAGGGAGGGAGGGTTGTGAAAGCGAGGGGTGAGGTGGAGGTATGAGGGAGAGATGGAGGGAGAAAGAGAGGGAGATAGAGGGGGAGTGAGGAAAAAGAGAGGGAGGGAGAGGGAGGGAGTGGGAGGGAAAGGGAGGGAAAGGGAGAGGTAGAAAGAGAAGGAGGGAGTGGGAGGGAAAGGGAGAGGTAGAAAGAGAGGAAGTGGGAGGGAGAAGGAGAGAAGCTGGGAGGGAGAGAGAGAGGGAGAAAGAGGGGGAGTGGAAAAAAGAGAGGAGAGACGGAGAAAGAGAGGGAGGGAGGGAGAGAGAGAGGTAGAAAGAGAGGGAGAGAGGGTTGTGAAAGCGAGGGGTGAGGTGGAGGTACGAGGGAGAGATGGAGGGAGAAAGGAGAGGGAGAAAGAGGGGGAGTGGGAAAAAGAGAGGGAGGGAGAGGGAGAAAGAGGAGGGAGGGAGAGAGGGAGTGGGAG
>NC_091571.1:34301873-34304373 GCF_042767895.1 Penaeus vannamei | reverse complement strand
GAGACAAAGAAAAAGAAAGAGAGAGAGAGAGAGAGAGAGAGAGAGAGAGAGAGAGAGAGAGGGAGAAACAGAGAGAAAGAGACACACACACACACAGAGAGGGAGAAACAGAGAGAAAGAGAGAAAGAGACAGAGACAGAGACAGAGAAAAAGAATAAAAGAAAGAGAAAGAGAGAGAGAGAGAGAAAACCTCAACGAGCTACACATAAGTAAGGTCGCAGTGGCTTTCAGTACGACTCCTGTGCTCCAGGCGAGGTTACAGGGGATGGTTAACCCTTTCTCTTTCGTATGTGATATCATTTCCATTTTCTACTCTTTCTCTCTTTTCTTTTCTGGTTGGTTCTCTTTCTCTCTTTTCTTTTCTGGTTGGTTCTCTTTCTCTCTATTCTTTTCTGGTTGGTTCTCTTTCTTCTCTTTTGTTTTGTTTTCTTTCTTCCTCTCTGTCTGTTTGTTTTTGTGTCTGTTTGTCTTTTTCGTTTTTTTTCTCTCTTTTTTTTGTTTTCTTTTCCTCGCTCTCTTTCTAGCTCTATCTTCTTTGTTTTATCTCGCCTTTCTCTCTCTCTCTCTTCTTTGTTTTCTACTCTTTCTCTCTCTCTTACTCTGGCTCTCTCTTCTTTGCTTTCTAACCCACCTCTCTCTCCCTCTTTTTGTTTTCTCTCCCCTCTCTCTCTCTCTTTGTTTTCTCTCCTCTCTCTCTCTCTAGCTCTCTCTTCTTTGCTTGCTTTCTCCCCCCCCTCTCTCTTTGTTTTCTTTCTATTCTCTCCTCTCTCTCTCTCTCTCTCTCTCTCTCTCTCTCTCTCTCTCTCTCTCTCTCTTTGTTTTCTCTCAGCTCTCTCTCACTCTCTTATTGTTCTTCTTTGCTGTTACTTACCCATCCATACACACAAACATATATTCGCACATATATTCTCTCTCTCTCTCTTTGCTTTCTCTTCTCTCTCTATATATATAGCTCTCTCTTCTTTGCTTGCTTTCTACCCCTTCTATCTCTTTGTTTTCTTTCTACTCTCTCTCTCTCTCTCTCTCTCTCTCTCTCTCTCTCTCTCTCTCTCTGTGTGTGTGTGTGTGTGTGTGTGTGTGTGTGTGTGTGTGTGTGTGTGTGTGTGTGTGTGTGTGCGTGTGTGCGAGCTGTGCTGTGCAGTGGTTAGCGTGTTGGTCTAGTAATCTTGATGACCTCCGTTCACTCCCGCTCGCTGCCAGTGGATGGTCACACCGGCCATCCCTTGCACACAGCGGAGATTTGGAAGCAAAATAAATCAGACAGTATGTCACAGCAAAGAATATTCATTGTAACAGATGGAATCAAAGCTAAATCTTTTAATGTAATTTTTTCTCTCTCGCTCTCTAGGTCTCTCGTTTTTGTTTTCTCTCTCTTTCTCTTTCTCTTTCTCTCTCTCTAGGTCTCTCTTCTTTGCTTACGTTCTCTCTCACTCTCCGATTGTTTCTCTTCTTTGCTGTTACTCACCCATCCATCCATCCACACACACACACATATTCGCACACACATACAAACACACACCCATGGATAAATATTTCATTTTTGGAATTAGTATAACACTATATTCACTTCCTACTACCGACAGTAAAGAGCGAAATTTCGAAACCTGATTCATTTTTTTCAACTCCATTCCAGAGAAGTCTTTAACATGCATTTATTCTGAAAAAAAAAACTTTGACTTAAACTTATTCCGAAAAAACACTTTGACATATCTATTCCGAAAAAAAACTTTGACTTATATCTATTCTGAAAAAAAAGACATATTTATTCTTGCTATAACATTAACTTGGATTTATTCCTGAAAAGACTTTCCTGTAATCCTGAAAAAAAATCGTAAACTGTATATATCACAGCATTTTTACTTGCATTTACTTTTCTTATAATTCTTAAATTCTCCACTAAATTCTCTGGAAAGACATTTATCTACATCCATTCCTAAAAAAAGACTGGCATTCATTTATTCCTAGAAAAAGATGCTCATTGTTAAAAAGGATTTAAATCTGTAATTATTCCTGAAAAGAATTTAAATGGTATTCCTTCCTGAAAAAAAAACACGGGGAAGCTGCGTTGTAAATAAACTTTTAATACGTTTTTTTTCACGAGGTTTAAAATGGTTTAAAGTAAGCGATAGTGTTTTTTGTTTTTTTTTAATGTGGTGTTTAAACCTAAAAGAACGGAGGAATGAAGGAAAAGGAAAAGAAAAATAAGAAAGGGTAGAATGCGAAAACAGAAGAGTAAATAAAAAAAAGAATGGAGAAAGGCAGAACGAAAAAGAAAAAAAAACGAGAATAAGAAAGAGAAAAGAAAGGTGAAAAAGAAAAAAAGAAAGAAAGGAAAGAACGACGGAAAAAATCGAACAAAACGAGGAATTAAAACAGACAAGGAAGAAAAAATAAGGAAAGAAAAAGTATACCCTAAAAAGATAGGAAGAGAGTCAATAAGAAAACGGGAAGAAAAGAAAACGAGTGAGTGGAAGAAGACGAAAAAGAAACTTGAACTGAC
>NC_091571.1:34281873-34284373 GCF_042767895.1 Penaeus vannamei | reverse complement strand
TGTATGTATGTATGTATGTATGTATGTATGTATGTATGTATGTATGTATGTATGTATGCATGTATGTATGTATGTATGTATGTATGTATGCATGTATGTATGTATGTATGTATGTATGTATGTATGTATGCATGTATGTATGTATGCATGTATGTATGCATTTATGCTTGTATGTATGTATATAGGTATGTATGTACGTACATATGCACGTATGTATGTATGCATGTATGTATTTACGTTTACTAGCATGTACGATTGCATGTATGTATGTATGTGCATCGCATTTATACATAGAAAAAATGGACTTAAGTTGTTTATCCTCGACCTGAAATTATTTCTGTCATGAAAACACGTAAACTTATAGGAAATCAGTTAAGTTTTATTGTCTTTATTTATTCATACTCCGTTTTATTTTTTTTTTCTTCCAAAAATATCTAGGCATATGATTTAGGTAAATACAGGCTCGCATGTTGTTTAATAGAGTGCATAGTATATTGTCAGCTTTAATAAGCGTCGAAGCTTTCTTTTAAGCAAGATTTTTTTGTTGGAAGTTTTAACCAAAAGTAATTTTTCCAAGTTAGAGCTGTTGGGTTTATATTACAGTTGACATTTATATGTAAGATCAAGAATGGTTATAGTATATTGATAAATTTGATAATCTCGTAAGCTATATTCTGTGTTTTTTTAATTAAGTTTTCTACTCAAATGACTAGATTTTTTTTTTCGTTTTGCCCCGAGTTAAAAGATCCACATTCCATTTCCCAATCACATCAAAAAAATCAAGAAACCCTTTAAAAGAATTAAGACCATCCTTATGGCTAAATCAGAGATTATGAATTATGATTATGGAAGGACTAACAGCAACTAACAAACAACTAAGCAAATAAAAAAATACAAAAAATACAAAATCAAACGCTCCAATTCCTTCATACTCCTTCGCATTGTGAACACTTGAAAAAGAGAAACAAAAGTAATAATGGCGGTCCCAGCGTACACGAATCTTAACCTGTGCTTATCTTATCTCGTGTCTTATGCATGTGATAGGAAGGCAGCGTTGGGAAAGTCCTTGGCCGCCGAGTCGATACAGAGAGAAGGCCGGCTCGTCAAGGTCATCTATCGGCTAATCTATTTGAAGCTCTGTCTCGCTTGGTTTGCTTGTTAGCGTTACTTTGTTAGTCTTTAGTCATCGTCTGTCTTGCTTTTATTACGGTATTTGTTAGCGGAATCGTTTATTTCGTTACTTACTGTTCTATTTTTTTAACGGTATTGTGCTTTTTCTTTATTTGTTGGTTACGTGTTACTTTCCTATCCATTGTCACGCTACTTTCTCTTCTTAACATGCTACCGTTACTTAAACAAAATTCTTTCTTAACACTACTAGGTTACCCTTCGCTCTTTTCATTTCTTATATGCTTTTATTTGTTATTAATCTACACTTCCCCTACGTGTTTCTCGTCAGTCGTTCCTCTATGTTATTTCCAAACTCGTATTTTTTTTTTATTATTATTATTATTTTTTTTGCTACGTTACCCCTTGAATTCGTTAATTCAAATTCCATTGCCTCAGTTACTCGTTACTCACAAACCCTCATCTTCTTCCTCAGCGTTACCTCATCACCTCCTTTACTTGTTACTCACAAACTCATTTTCCCCCCCAGCGTTACCTCATCACCTCAGTTACCTGTTACTCACCAACTCTCATTTTCCTTCTCAGCGTTACCTCATCACCTCACTTAGTTGTTACTCACAAACTCTCATTTTTTCCTCCAAGTTACCTCATCATCTCCTTTACTCGTTACTCACAAACTCATTTTTTCCCCCAGCGTTACCTCATCACCTCCTTTACTCATTACTCACCAACTCTCTCTTATTTTCCTCCGCGTTACCTCATCACCTCCTTTACTCGCTACTCACAAACCCTCATCTTCCTTATTTTTCCCAGCGTTACCTCATCACCTCCTTTACTCATTACTCACAAACCCTCATCTTCTTCCTCATTTTCCCCAGCGTTACCTCATCACCTCCTTTACTCATTACTCACCCGTGTTATTCCCCCGGTAATCCCACGCCGTTTCCCTCTTTGCCGGAGCACCAACAGGCGCGTCGACCCTCTGGTCCTCGGCGGCGACCTCAGCTACGTAGATTCCCGGGTTGTCCAGACTGTTGAAGATGAAAGGGAAAAGAAGTGAGAAAAAAATACGTTATGTCGATTCTGTTGTGGTTATTGATGTTTATTTTTTTCTTAAAGAGAGGTGAAGGTTGGTTTGGTTTTGGGGTTTTGTGAGGGGAGTTGTATTTATGGTTGTTGTTTAGATCTGTGCTGTTTGTTTGTTTCTTAATTGTAGCTTTATCACACACATGAGCACACACACACGCACACACACACATACACATACACATATAGACAGATAGATGGATACAACAATGCACACACACATACATACACACACACACACAGATACATATATAGACAGATAGATACAACACTGCACAAACATGCA
>NC_091571.1:34276873-34279373 GCF_042767895.1 Penaeus vannamei | reverse complement strand
GCCCCGCCCAGCTGAAAAAAAAAGTTATAGAAAGAACCTGAATAACAATAAACAAAAATGATGGAGACTCCCCACTCCAATAAACAAATAAATATGTAAATAAATAAATAAATAAATAAAAGTAAACAAAAAGAGGCGCCTTGAAAAAACATAACAATAACAAAGAACGAAATAAAAGAACAAAAAGAACGCCAGAGAAGCCAAACTGTCCATCCAAGAGAAGTTCAATATCACGGCTGTCGCATCTGGGAGATCCTAACCCCCCCCCCCCCTCGCCCTCACCATCTTCCCCCTCGCCCACCCCACCCATACACACCCGTCCACAACCCTCCAACCAACCAACACCAACCCCACTTGCTTTCCCTAACTCCTACCACCCCACCATTCGCTCCCCCTACCCCCACTTGCTTTCCCCAACCCCTACCACCCTACCATTCGCTCCCCCCTACCACCCCACCACTCGCTCCCCCTACCCCCCACCACTCGCTTTCCCCAACCCCTGTACCTCCCCTACCTAACCTATACCCCCCTACTCACTGAGAGAGAAGGAGAAATGAGAAAGGAGAGAGGGAGAAAGGGGAAACGAGAGGGATATTTTTCCCCCTCCCTGTATTCACCAGACGCTTCTCCCTCCCTCCTCCCCTCCTTCCCCACACCCTTTTCCTCCTCTCCTCCCATCCTTCCCTCCCCACACCCTTTTCCCCTCCTCCTCCCTCTCCTCCCCCTCCCCATCTTCCTTCCCTCCCCACACGCTTCTCCCCCATATTCACCACACCCTTTCCCCCTCCCCTCCTTCCCCTCTTCCTTCCCCTCCCCACACCCTTTCCCCTCCCTCCCACCCCCTGTATACACCAGACACTTCTCCCTCCCCTCCTCCCATCCCCACACCCTTTCCCCCTCCCCCTTCCCCACACCCTTTCCTCCCCCCTCCTTTCCTCCCATCCTCCTCCCCTCCCCCTTTCCCCTCCCCCCCGCCTTTCCCCCCGGTTGTAAATTCGTGTTCGTGCAGAGCGTGGCCGAGAGAGCGGGATCAATCCTAGGGTTTGACTCTTGCCATCCCGCAGGAGCTCCAGACACGTCCTTTCCTGGGATTCGTCCGTATCCGGCTTGTCCTTCTGGTTCGCAATTCGCTTTTTGGTTTTGATCTGTTTCTCATTCTATTTTATTTTATTTTATTTATTTATTTATTTATTTTATTTATTTATTTATTTAGTTAGTTAGTTAGTTATTTTGGGGATTCGTTAATTTCTCGTCTTCTCTTGGTCTTATGTGTTTCTCATTCTATTTTTTGTTTATCTATTTATTTATTTATTTATTTTGGTGATTCGTTCATTCTTCCTCTTCTCTTGGTCTTATTTATTTCTCATTCTATTTTTTTTTTTTTTTTTGGTGTGATTCATTACTTCTTCTTCTCTTGGTCTTATGTTTTATTCTGTTTCTTATTTTCATTCACTCTACGTCTCTCTTTTTCCTTTTTTTTTGGCTCTGAGTCTGCTCTTTCTTGTTCCCTTCTTCTTCTCTTTATCTTATGTCTCATTCCTACTTTATTCTACTCTCTCTGTTTCTCAGTTTCCTTATCTCACTTCTCACTCTTTTCTCTCTCCTTACTCGCCTCTTCCCTCTCACTTTCGCCTTTCTTTTTCTTTACTTCCTTTGTTTCTTCTTGTCTCCTTTTAAAAAAGATAATCTTTAATTGCGTCTTTCCCTTATCCTCTATCCGCTAGTTCTCATCATTCTCTCTTTGTTGTCTTGTCACTTCCATCTTTTTCAATCGTAGTCTTTTATTATCTCTTTCAATCTCCGCTTCTAACCAATCATTTCCTCTCTCCTTCTCACTCTATCACCCCTTTCTACCCAGCTCTCTCTATCTCTTTCCCTTAATCTTTTGCCGTGGTGCCTATTTTTCTCTCTCGTACCCTGTCATACTCTCTCTCTCTCTCTCTCTCTCTCTCTCTCTCTCTCTCTCTCTCTCTCTCTCTCTCTCTCTTCTCTCTTCTCTCTCTTCTCTCTCTTTTCTCTCTGTCTGTCTGTCTGTCTCTCTCTCTCTCTCTCTCTGTCTGTCTGTCTCTCTCTCTCTCTCTCTCTCTCTCTCTCTCTCTCTCTCTCTCTCTCTCTCTCTCTCTCTCTCTCTCTCTCTGTCTCTCTCTCTCTCTCTCTCTCTCTGTCTCTCTACTCCTTCTGTTTCCAATCATCCCTCTTTCTGTCTGCATGTGTTTCTCCCATTCCTTTTATCTACTTTTCTCTCTCCCTTACTCCCGATTCTCTCTTTCTTTCTCCCTCTCAGTACCGGGTTTACGTTCTCCCTTGATTTTCTTTCTGTGTCTCTCTCAACTCCTTGTTCTCTCGTTATTATTCTCCCCTCTTTTCTTCTCCCCCAGTTCTTTGCCCTCTCGCTTATCTTTCTCTCTCCCTCGTATCCATTTTTCTCTTTTCTTCTTCTTCATTTCTTTGCCCTCTCACTTATCTTTCTCTCTCCCTTGCTCCCTTTTCTCCTTTCCTC
>NC_091571.1:34226873-34229373 GCF_042767895.1 Penaeus vannamei | reverse complement strand
CAGGTTACGTTTTCTTTGCATCTGAAGTCACTGAAGTCTTGTAATTCTTATGATGCAACGTCCGTTTTCTTTGTATCTGAAGTCACTGGTCTTGTAAACTAATTGAAGCAAGGTATGATTTATATACTTTTGAAGTCACTGAAGTCTCGTTTCCAAATGAAGTAAGGTACGTTTGCTTTGTATCTGAAGTCACTGGTCTTGTAAACTAATTGAAGCAAGGTATGATTTATATACTTTTGAAGTCACTGAAGTCTCGTTTCCAAATGAAGCATGGTACGTTTTCTTTGTATCTGAAGTCACTGAAGCTTTGTATACTAATGATGCAAGGTACGGTTTATTGAAGTCACTGAAGTCTCGTTTCCAAATGAAGCAAGGTACGTTTTCTATGCATCTGAAGTCTCTGAAATCTTGTATCCTCGTGAATCAAGGTATGTTTTCTTTACACCTGAAGTCACTGGTCGTTTATCCTAATGAAGCAAGGTACGTTTTCTATGCATCTGAAGTCGCTGAAGTCGTGTATCCTCGTGAAGCAGGGTACGTTTTCTATGCATCTGAAGTCATATCCTGGATTCAAGGGCTCACTGCTGTAGATTCTTCACCGTCGTCGTCCTCAAAGACTGCAAAGAACATGTGTATTAAAGAACGTGAACATTAAAGAACATGAACAATGGAATCATAACAGGAGTATTATATATTCACTTCATTGTAACTTTTATTAAGTGTGTTCTACTAGCTACTATTTAATCATAAATACAAATAGCATTATTTTTAAAAAATAACTTTCTTCCTGCATTTAAGTTGTCAGTGGACGCTGCTGCGTATATACTTTCTCGTTATATTTCTATAGTTCTAATGTTGAAAAGTGTGCGTGAGTTTGTTTGTTTGAGTGAGTGAGTGAGTGAGAGAGTAAGAGAGTGAGTGTGAGTGAGTGAGTGAGTGAGTGAGTGAGTGAGTGAGTGAGTGAGTGTGTGTGAGAGTGAGTGAGTGTGTGTGAGAGTGAGTGAGTGTGTGTGAGAGTGAGTGAGTGTGTGTGAGAGTGAGTGAGTGTGTGTGAGAGTGAGTGAGTGAGTGAGTGAGTGTGTGTGTGTGTGTGTGTGTGTGTGTGTGTGTGTGTGTGTGTGTGTGTGTGTGTGTGTGTGTGTGTGTGTGTGTGTGTGTGCGTGTGTCTGTGTATTTGTATGTACGCACATGTATCCACACGTTCGATTACATGCATATAAGCACACAGACGTTCGCCATGAGTGCACGCAATCGTACACGCTCATAACCCAAGACAGGCGAACTGACTCACCAACGAGCGACTCACCTGCGGACTCACCAACGAGCGACTCACCTGTGGACTCACCAACGAGCGACTCACCTGCGGACTCACCAACGAGCGACTCACCTGCGGACTCACCAACGAGCGACTCACCTGTGGACTCACCTGTGGACTCACCAACGAGCGACTCACCTGTGGACTCACCAACGAGCGACTCACCTGTGGACTCGTGCGGCTCGGCCCCCTGGATGCCGATCTCCCATCCGGTGCCCGTCTGGTTCCCGCCGCCCGTCACGTAGCGCATCGCCATCCGGTTGCTGGGCGCCAAGTGCCCTGCGATGCTCGTTTCCTGGAATGAGGGCGGCGAGCAGCGTTTGATAAGATATTGCAGTTAAATACACAGACAAAGAATTGTGTTTATATATATATATGTATATATGTATATATATAATATATATATGCATATCTATCTATCTATCTACACAGACACGCAGACACACACTCTCTCACTCACACACACACTCACACTCACACACACACACACCCAGGAAAATATATTGTACTATACTTACGTCTCCACACAAGGTGTTGAAGAGCACTGGGCTGCCATCGGCGTTGACATCATACAATTCCAGGTATGTGCTGTTACACTGACCGGGGCCGCCGAAGTTGACTGGGATTAAATAAAATAAAAAACGTAATGTCAGTAGAAGTTGACTGGGATTAAATAAAATAAAAAATGTTATGTCAGTAGAAGTTGACTGGGATTAAATAAAATAAAAAATGTTATGTCAGTAGAAGTTGACTGGGATTAAATAAAATAAAAAAATGTTATGTCAGTAGAAGTTGACTGGGATTAAATAAAATAAAAAATGTTATGTCAGTAGAAGTTGACTGGGATTAAATAAAATAAAAAAATGTTATATCAGTAGAAGTTGACTGGGATTAATTTTTTTTTTAATATCAGTAGAAGTTGACTGGGATTGAATATCAGATAAAAAAATATTAGCAGGAGTTGACTGGGATTGGATATCAGAAAAAAATACTAGCATTTGACAGGGATTGAATATGGAAAAAATAAATCAGAAGGAATCTACTAGGATAGAATATGAAAAAGAAAGAAAAAAAATGACAGTAGGAGTTGACTGGGATTGAATATCAGATTTTTTTTTTTTTTAATCAGCAGGAATCGGGTTTCATTAATAAATAAATAAATGGCTGAATGCATATATCTATCTC
>NC_091571.1:34214373-34216873 GCF_042767895.1 Penaeus vannamei | reverse complement strand
TAGACCGAAAAACGACCTACAGATATATATTGGATAGACAGAGATAGACAAGCAGATAGACTGACAGATGCGTATAGAGACCAAGATAGACCGACAAACGAGAGATCGTAGATAATCAAGCAGACACTCAAACGCGCCGACAGACCGATAGATAGATTAATAGACTTCCTGGTAGACAGACAAACAGACAGACCGACAGGCAAGGAGATACCTTGACAGACAGACAGACAGACAAGTAGAAAATTAAAGACAGATACTAAGACAAACAGACAGACAAGTAGATACCTAGACAGACAAGTAGATACCTAAACAGACAAGCAGATACCTAGACAGACAAGCAGATATCAAGACAAAGAAGTAGATACTAAGAGAAACAGACAGACAAGTAGATGCCTAGACAGGTGGACAAACATACGCAAAAGATTGACAGACAAACGGATAGAGAGACAGACAGACAATGAGATACCTACACAGACGGACGACAAACGGAACAGACTGGTAGACAGAAAAACAGACAAACACGCAAATACCGAAGCAGACAGACAGACACGTAAATTCCTAAACAAACAGACAGACAGACAGACAAACGGAACAGACAGACAGACATATAATAACAATAATAAAAAGAAAACAGTGTCAAACCTTACCCCAAAATACTTCGAAATCTCGAGATAATCCTTCGCGCATCTCGCAGAAGACTCGAGGTTCATGTCCGTGAATTCAATGTGGATACCTTGGCTGTCTTCTGGCGCGGCGATGGTCCAGCGACAACGGGTACTGGCCTGGTACTGGTTCGGATAACCGGGTGACTCGATCGTCTGGGTGTGGTTGGTGGCTACGAGGGCGGATGTGCCACAGGGGTCTAGGGGAAGAGGGGAGAGAGGGAGAAAAAAAAGTGGGAGGGGGGTTAGATTGCCTACGCACACGTACATGCAAACACACACATACATACCAACACATGTAGCACAAACTCTGCATTTGGAGAGCTTTTGTACCGTGTGAAACCTTGGGGTATAAATGAGTGAATAAATATACAAATCAATTAAAACACAAACACATAAATTACAAATTGGAGATGTTTCGTACCTTGTAAAATCTTGGTTATAAGTGAATAAGTGAATAAATTAAAGAATGGACATCAATATATTTTATCTAGAGAAAGAGAGAAAGAGAGAGAGAGAGAGAAAGAAAAAAAAGAAAGAAAGAAAGAGGGAGAGGGAGGGAGGGAGAGAGGGAGGGAGGGAGGAGAGGGGGAGAGAAAGAGAGGGGGAGAGAAAGAGAGGGGGAGAGAGAGAGAGGGGGAGAGAGAGAGAGAGAGAGAGAGAGAGAGAGAGAGAGCGAGAGAGAGAGAGCGAGAGAGAGCGAGAGAGAGCGAGAGAGAGCGCAGAGAGAGAGCCAGGAGAGAGAGAGAGAGAGAGAGAGAGAGAGAGAGAGAGACAGAGAGAGAGAGAGAGAGAGAGAGAGAGAGAGAGAGAGAGAGAGAGAGAGAGAGAGAGAGAGTAAGAGTGAGAGAGGGAGAGAGAGAGAGAGAGAGAGAGAGAGAGAGAGAGAGAGAGAGAGAGAGAGAGAGAGAGAGAGAGAGAGAGAGAGAGAGAGAGAGAGAGAGAGAGAGAGAGAGGAGAGAGAGGGAGGGAGGGGAGGGAGAGGGAGGGAGGGAGAGAGGGAGGGAGAGAGAGAGAGAGAGAGAGAGAGAGAGAGAGAGAGAGAGAGAGAGAGAGAGAGAGAGAGAGAGAGAGAGAGAGAGAGAGAGAGAGAGAGAGAGAGAGAGAGAGAGAGAGACAGAGAGAGAGAGAGAGAGGGAGGGAGAGAGGGAGAGAGGGAGAGAGGGAGAGAGGGGGGGAGAGAGAGAGAGAGAGAGAGGGAGAGAGAGAGAGTGAGAGAGAGAGTGAGAGAAAGAGAGAGAGAGAGAGAGAGAGAGAGAGAGAGAGAGAGAGAGAGAGAGAGAGAGAGAGAGAGAGAGGGAGGGAGAGAGGGAGAGAGGGAGAGGGAGTGGAAGAGGAGGGAGAGAGGAGAGAGAGGAGAGAGAGAGGAAGAGAGGGAGAGAGGAAGAGAGGGAGAGAGGAAGAGAGGGAGAGAGGGAGAGAGGGAGAGAGGGAGAGAGGAAGAGAGGAAGAGGGAGAAAGCGGGAGACAGAGACAGAGAGGCACACAGAAAGACAGGATCAGAGAAAGAGAAGAGAGAAAGAAAGACAGAGAGAAGACAAAAAAAAACTCACGAGGAATGTTGGACAGTGTTGCAGTGAAACCAGCACTCTCGTGGGCGCTGTCGGAGGTGAAGCGAATGTACATGACGTTGGAGGAGGAGACCACGGGCGGCGGGAGAGTCGTGCTGTTGCAGAGGGTGCTGATCAGGGGAGACTTATCCGAGGGACCGTCGAAGATCTGCAACGAGGAGTAATGAGTGGTTCAAATGAGGAGGTTCAGTGAGGAGTAACGAGTGGTTCAAATGAGGAGGGTCATTGAGGAGTAACGAGTGGTTCAAATGAGGAGGTTCAGTGAGG
>NC_091571.1:34191873-34194373 GCF_042767895.1 Penaeus vannamei | reverse complement strand
ACTCGAACTGGAGAGGGAAGAGGAGGGCGAGAAAGATGGAGTTCGGTTAGGTAAATTCAATGGGTTGTGGGGAATGTGGTGAACTGGGGAGGGAAGAGAGAGGGCGAGGAAGAGGGAGTTCGGTTAGGTGAATTCAATAGGTTGTGGGGTGTGTGGTGAACTGGGGAGGGAAGAGGGAGCTTGGTTAGGCGAATTAAAAGGGTTGTGGGGTGTGTCGTGAACTGGGGAGGGAAGAGGGAGGGCGAGAAAAAGGGAGTTCGGTTAGTTGAATTCAATGGGTTGTGGGGTGTGTGGTGAACTGCGGAGGGAAGAGGGAAGGCGAGAAAGAGGGAGCTCGGTTAGGCGAATTCAATGGGTTGTGGGGGATGCGTCTGTGGATGCTTGATGTTTCGGCAATAATTCAGTTGTTAGGAATATGATTTGAAATTTGTAACTATAAAAAAAGAAAAGAGCAAAACGGAGAGAAAATACATGAAAATTAAAGACACGAGGAAAAGAAACAAAATAAAGAAAATGAAAAAGATGACACGATGAAAGACCAAATAAAAAAAGAAATGAAGTAAAAAATGATAACGAAGACATGAGGAAACAATTTTTAAAGACTGAAAACGAAGACATGAGTATAAAAAAAAAAAAAAAAAAAAAAAAAAAAAAAAAAAAAAAACGAAGCAAAAACTATGAAAATGAAGACCCGAGGAATGAAAACAAAGAAAAAAACATGAAAATGAAGAAAAAAACATGAAAATGAAGACAGAGAAAAGCTTAAAAAATGAACAACGAATAAACACAGGTTCCCTTACATCAATCTGTTCCCCTTCACCGTAGTTGAACAGCCATCCGCAGTGGGTATTAGGTGGATAGTTCGATGGGTAGTTGGGCGTGTGGATGACGCTCTGGGGCCCGTGGATCTGGCCTCCACAGGGACTCAGGCCATACGTCAGGTTGAATCCCTCGCCGTTGACGGACTGGTCAGTCTGGTAAGGAGTGAAGGAAGGATTGCTTGGCGGGCCTATATGCGTGTGGGGTTTACACGAACACACATGCACACATATAAAAAAACACGAACACACGCACACACACACATACAAAACACGAACACACACACACATACAAAACACGAACACGCACACACACAAAACACTAACACACATTGCAATAGGAACAACTTAGGAAAGAACAAGAAAACACACGAATATGTGAAGGCCTTTTCGCTAATACTTGACAAAGCATTAGTGAAAAGGCGTTCAGCGTATTTGTGTGTTTTCTTGTCACACACACACACACACACACGAACACACACATGCAAAACACAAATACGCACAAAAAACACAAACATACACACGCATATCTAAAACAACGGAAGAAATTCTAATAAAAAACTATAAGAATTCTTAATTCTGTCTCGATTTAGATAATTGTATTATCATCATTATCATTATCATCATCATCATTGCAGTTTTGGTTTGTGTTGTCATCTCTATCTTCATTTTCATATCATCACCACCATCATTTCTATTTTTATTTCTAGTTGTATCATTATTATTACTATAATCATTATTACTATTGCTATAATCATTATTATCTTTAACATTATCATTATTAATATTATTTCATATTATTATTATTATTATTGTTATCATTATTATCATTACTATTATTATCATTATCATTATTACCATTTTTACTGATCTCGTATCATATATTACAATTTTCTATAATTATCTTTAATTTCATTATTATCATCATCATCATTATCATTTTTATTATCATCATTATTATCATTGTAATTAACATAACTATCATAATTATTATCATTATCACTACTGTTATTATCATTTTTATTATTATTTACTATATACATTCTGATACTAATAATAACAATAAAATACAATAAAGATAATGATCATAATAGTAATAACAATAATGATAATGATTATAACAGCAATTATAATAATAATGATGATGATAGTAATAAAAATAATAATGATGATAATAATAATAATAATAATAATAATAACAACAACATCACAATAACAATAATGATAAAAATGATAATAATGATATTCATTAGAAATAGTAACAATAATAATAACAATGATACATAATTATAATAACAATAATAATAATAACGATAAATAATGATAATAATAATAATAATAATAATAATAATAATAATAATAATAATAATAATAACAATAATAATAATAATGATATTAATAATAATTATCATGATAATAATAGTAATAATAATAATTATTATTATTATCATAACAACAACAACAATGATAATAATATCAAAAATAGTCATAATAATTATCATCATCATTATTGTCATTAACATTTCTGGAACAAAAAGTCAAACAAACTTACGATAAATTTGATCCTCATTGTAGGATAAGGAATAATAATCGTTTCCATATTGTAATTGGCGCAGACTTTTTGAACTTCGACGACTTCGCCCTCAACAGTCACTGGAATGAATTAGAAACAAAATGTGTCA
>NC_091571.1:34158444-34161373 GCF_042767895.1 Penaeus vannamei | reverse complement strand
TGTGGTGTGTGTGTGTGTGTGTGTGTGTGTGTGTGTGTGTGTGTGTGTGTGTGTGTGTGTGTGTGTGTGTGTGTGTGTGTGTGTGTGTGTTTGTGGATGTGTGTGTGTGTGTGTGTGTGTGTGTGTGTGTGTGTGTGTGTGTGTGTTTGTGTGTGTGTGTGTGTGTGTGTGTGTGTGTGTGTGTGTGTGTGTGTGTGTGTGTGTGTGTGTGTGCGTGCGTGAATGAATATGTATATGTATAAATATCTATATCTATCTATCTATATATACATACAAAAACATACACATAGCCATATATTTGTGCACACACACAAGCATTATATATATGTATATATATATATATATATATATATATATATATATTTATATATGTATATATATGTATGTATGTATATATACATACATACATGCATACATATACATACATACATACATACATATATATATATATATATATATATATATATATATATATATGTATGTTATGTGTGTGTGTGTGTGTGTGTGTGTGTAAATATATATATATATATATATATATATATATATATATATATATATATATATATACATATATATATGTAAATATATATGTATGTGTATGTGTGATGCGTGTGCGTGTGTATGTGTGTGTGTGTGTGTGTGTGTGTGTGTGTGTGTGTGTGTGTGTGTGTGTGTGTGTGTGTGTGTGTATGTGTGTGTGTATGTGGTGTGTATATATACATACATACATATATATATATATATATATATTTATTTATTTATTTCTATTTATATTACTGGCTAGTAAGTCACGTGTATTGTTATCATCGAGCACACTCAACTGTGCAAGCCTGGTAACGCCCGGGGCCTCTCTCTCTCTCTCTCTCTCTCTCTCTCTCTCTCTCTCTCTCTCTCTCTCTCTCTCTCTCTCTCTCTCTCTCTATATATATATATATATATATATATATGCGTGTGTATGTACGCCCTTATACTAACAAAGACATACAGGTATCCATTAAATATAAACTAAAGTATTTGTCAAAAGCCTTTCCTGTTTGTCAATCTATCATAACCTTATCTCCTCTGAATATCTAGAGTGAGTAAACAATCATTATGTAGAATGATTAAGTTATGAAGGAAAGGAAAACATATATTTTGCGTTGATATATATTATTTTTATCGTTTTTATTTGTTTATCTCTCCATATCTGTTTATCTAGTTTTAATGATTCAAAAAGTAGAATGATGAAAATTAAGAACAGGGAACCGCAATCGACTTCTCTCTCTCTCTTTTCATGACTTTGTGTTTTAACAGAACAAAACAAAATCTATATTTCCCTAATAACTGTCCTGATTACTAATGGCTAGTTTTAAATAGCTATACTTAACTTGTTACTTCTTACTAATGGCTAGTTTTAAAATGCTATACTTTACTTGTTACTTCTTACTAATGACTAGTTTTAAAGTGCTATACATTACTCGTTACTTCTTACTAATGGCTAGTTTTAAAATGCTATACTTTACTTGTTACTTCTTACTAATGGCTAGTTTTAAAGTGCTATACTTTACTTGTTACTTCTTACTAATGGCTAGTTTTAAAGTGCTATACTTTACTTGTTACTTCTTACTAATGGCTAGTTTTAAAGTGCTATACTTTACTTGTTACTTCTTACTAATGGCTAGTTTTAAAGTGCTATACTTTACTTGTTACTTCTTACTAATGGCTAGTTTTATAGTGCTATACTTTACTTGTTACTTCTTACTAATGGCTAGTTTTAAAGTGCTATACTTTACTTGTTACTTCTTACTAATGGCTAGTTTTAAAGTGCTATACTTTACTTGTTACTTGTTACTAATGGCTAGTTTTAAAGTGCTATACTTTACTTGTTACTTCTTACTAATGGCTAGTTTTAAAGTGCTATACTTGTTACTTCTTACTAATGGCTAGTTTTAAAGTGCTATACGTTACTTGTTACTTCTTACTAATGGCTAGTTTTAAAGTGCTATACTTTACCTGTTACTTCTTAATAATGGCTAGTTTTAAAGTGCTTTACTTTACTTGTTACTTCTTACTAATGGCTAGTTTTAAAGTGCTATACTTTCTTTACTTCTTACTAATGGCTAGTTTTAAAGTGCTATACTTTACTTGTTACTTCTTACTAATGGCTAGTTTTAGAGAGCTATACTTTACTTGTTACTTCTTACTAGTGGCTAGTTTTAAAGTGCTATACTTTACTTGTTACTTCTTACTAATGGCTAGTTTTAAAGTGCTATACTTTACCTGTTACTTCTTACTAATGACTAGTTTTAAAGTGCTATACTTTACTTGTTACTTCTTACTAATGGCTAGTTTTAAAGTGCTATACTTGTTACTTCTTACTAATGGCTAGTTTTAAAGTGCTATACTTTACCTGTTACTTCTTACTAATGGCTATTTGCAAGGTGCTATACTTTATTTCTTACTAATAGCTGGTTGTAAGATGCTATACTTTCTTACTATTAACTGCTAGTTGTACGATACTACGCACTATTCGCAATTTCGTGTTGACCAAAACTGAGCCTTATGTATATGCAAATTACCCTTTCCTTATTCATGAAAAACACGGTATGTTGTTCTATTTTATGAGCACTTTGTATGAAAGAACACGGTTGGATACGTCTTGTTCTGAGCATTTCCCTAACGTTCAAAAAGCAAAATACAAATAGTGATGATAATAATGATAATTGATAATGATGGTGATAATATCAAGGATAATAATTATGATTTTGATGATGGTGAAAATGATGATAAGAACAATGATAGTAAGAAGGATGTAGTAATGATGATGATGATGGTAGTAATGGTAATGACAATAGCAGTAATAGTGACAATAATGATAAAAAATAACGATGATAATAATAAAGATAATAACAAGAACAATAGTGATAGCGATAATAATAATGATAGTAAT
>NC_091571.1:34118444-34120944 GCF_042767895.1 Penaeus vannamei | reverse complement strand
GTCCTTTACACGTGTAGGTATACATTGAGTATGTAAATATATTTAGTATACATACATATATATACATATATATATATATATATATATATATATATATATATATATATATATATATATATATATATATATGTGTGTGTGTGTGTGTGTGTGTGTGTGTGTGTGTGTATGTGTGTGTGTGTTTGTATGTATATGTATAAATATATTATACACTCACCCACGCATACATGTATGTGCATATGTATACACTCACACTAACACGCACACATATGTAAGTGCACATAGATTCATATGTGTATATATATACATATATATGCGTACACACATATATATGCATTATATGCATACACACACCTATATTTCCTTAGATGAATCACTGGATTCCCTTGAGGAATGGACAACTACGGCGCTGACCTTTGGCAAACGACCTGACCACCCTATGGCCAAGCGGATATATTTGGTTTGAACCCTGTTTTCTTTCCGAGATTCTCTATTAGCAAGCTATTCCTTTCGTGAGAGTCCCTGCTTGTGTTCTAGATGCGCAAAGGGACACATTCCTTCACCACAAAGCGCCCTGCACGAAAGTCCTCGCAACTCCAGGCCTCCTCAAAGACAACGAGACCTCCCTTTCCGGAAACGAGGAGTGGCCGGCCGTTCCCCTGACCTCAGTATTTGTGAGGACGTGGTCCCGATCCTGAAGGATGAGCTTCACTATCTGATGATTGTGCAGGAGCCTATTCATCGCCGTTTTTATTTATTTATTTATTTATTCATTTTAGCTGTCCTACCCAAGTTTGAAGCTGTTTGAGAGGAGCATGAAGGAAACAAAGCTTAATGAAATTTTGTACTTATAAATTCCTAAGATTTGCATTTGAATTTCATTTATGTACCTGCTTTAGTATAGCCTGAGCAAGAAGAGCAATCATTTACTAAAACTTTATACACACACACACACACACACACACACACACACACACACACACACACACACACACACACACACATATATATATATCCATTCATGTACTATTGTATATGTATATATACATTCATATACACACACATACGCACTCGGAGAAACTCATATATATGTGTGCGCATGCATATAACTCTACGTATAAGCATACATACACCAATATATACACACACATATATAAATAAATACACAAACATAAAAAGGAATACATAAATATGAATATATATACACATATGTAATACACATGTACTTTTATATGCATGTATATATGTACGAATGCATATATATATATATATATATATATATATATATATATATATATATATATATATATGTCCTTATATATACATGCATATATACATGTACTTCTATATATATATATTTGTATATTCACATATATATGTATATACACACATAAACACATACACACAATATTTGTGTTTGTGTGCATGTGCATCTATAAATATACATGCACAAACACATAGATATATATCAAGACATACCTTTATATGTGTTCATATATACTTATATACATGTATATATTCATATGTATATTTGTATATGTAGGTATGTCCTCATATGTGTGTGTGTATACATAGAGACGCCCACAAAACATACATGTGTGTAAATATACTCTATATATGAACATCATTATATGATAATAATATTGATATTAGTAATGATAATACATGTTATTAATAACGCAATGACTACATTAGAGATAGGCGATTTAAATGAAGATGAACGTGCATGAATTATAATGAAAAGAATGTGAATATATATATATGCAGTATTTGATCAATCGTACTTTTGTTATCTCATTCATTATAAATTAATTTGCTTTAATTTTTTTCTGGTCCGTTCGTTGTGTTTCGCTACACAAAGGTCTGGTTTACTATGATTAATTTCTTTACACACTTTGTCAATTCTATGTTTCTACAGTCATTGTAGTTGAAAGATTTGATTGGTGTATGTTTTGGCCACAATCTGTGTGTGGATTTACATATAGATGGATAGTCATGGGTCCATGCAATGAAACGCATAATTGAATGCACAGATATCCATATTAGCATACGCACCACGCTTTAAATCCGGAAAGTAAGAGAAAGCACGCGAACAACAAGCAAAGTATGAGGCATCATACAAACTCTGTGATACAGCATTAAGAAATATAGGAAAATCTATCTTCGAGCTGAAGACAACTTCATGGGATCCTTTCTATTTCCCAATAAACAAAGATTAAGCGAAAGAAAACCCTTGGAACGATTCACAAGAGCAGCTGCGTGACGTCAACAGTGTCACATGGCTATCAGTGAGGTTGCATATAAAGCGAAACCAAACTGCATTCGTTGTCAGTTGCCATTGCATCAGCACAAGGAACCGGTGCACAAGAGACTCTCCTTTCTTTCAGTATGAAGTAAGTTTCGTACGAAAGAATATCTTTGTAGTTTTCCTGGCAAAGATTCTGCATCTTGCACTAATCAGTATTTCCCAATCGCAAACACTAACATACATAGCACAGGATGG
>NC_091571.1:34100944-34103444 GCF_042767895.1 Penaeus vannamei | reverse complement strand
AAGACACGGGAATACCGACTAAAACTAACATCAACATGAACACGCTGCTCCTTAGTTAAGAATTCAGCTGAAATACTCAAAACTTTCCCATTAAAACCAACAGACTGCATCTTAAAAAATAAACCCTGGTGATTAACAGTGCCAAAAGCCGTACTAAAATTTTAATGACCCTCTAATATCAGTTAATACGAGATCCAAAACGTTACTACTCCTTCAAGCTGTACAGCGTACTACTGCTTACATACAACTACACCTGCGAAATCCAAGGAAGAAATGCCATGTCGGTCAGTTGGGGACAAAATTCAATCAGTCTCGGTGGTAAGCATTATATGAATGCATAGATATATAGAGCTAAAATAGCTATATCCACCATCATGGGATCCTTTTTCCCTGATGTTGAACAAATAATAAACAGTTCTTGCAACGATGCACAAGAGTAACCGCGTGACGTCAACAGCGTCCCACGACCATCAGTAAGATCGTATATAAAGAGCAACGAAGCTGTATTCGTTGTCAGTTGCCATTGCTTCAGCTTTAAGATCCAGTAAACTAGAGATTCTCCTCTCTTTCAATATGAAGTAAGTTTTTTTTATAGGATTTTTTTTTCTTCTAAGATTCAGCATCTTGTACTGATCATTATTTCCGAATGGCAAAAAGAAACATATACAGCATATCCTGGTATGGTAACGAATGCTATCTCGTTCCCAGGGTGACACTGATCCTGGTCCTGGTGGCCGTCGTCGGCCTCTCCTCTGCCTACTCCCTCGGCGATGTCTACGAGAAGCTCCATCGTGTCGAGAGGTGAGCTTGCAGGCAGATGAAGCCAGTCAGTTGAGGTTGCAAGGTTTGCAATCAGATTGAGTTGGATCAAATGGTATAAGTAGGAGGATTACTCTGATAACACTGCATTTCTCTACTCTATGATAAAGTTATTCTCCTCCCCTTAGACATTTTATAACAAGGAATAGATAGAAAATTATTCACAGTTACATTATATCTGCTTAGTTACTGTACTCTGCCTACATCTTTCCTTTTTTCCTCAGAGACATGAGCAGCAACAGCTGGAGCAATTCCGTGGAGGACATAGAGAAAAGGTCAGATATTGCAATTTTTTTCTTTCTTTCTTGTCATTAGAAAAAATGGTGCTTATTAATCGATGAAAGATCTTTTGAAAGTCCGAATGACTATTGTACTTTCTTGACTGTCAAATTCTTCCTTTCGTTCGTCAGGGACATCAGCGGCAATAGCTTTAGCAATTCCGTGGAGGACATAGAGAAAAGGTCAGATATTACTTTTTTCCTTTTTCTTTTTTGGTTTTGTTATTAGAAAACGACAGAAATTGATGTTTATTGCGTGACGAAAGATCTTTATTTAGTTACTGCAACTATTGTACTTCCTGGCCATCAATATCTTCCTTTCGTTCGTCAGGGACATCAGCGGCAACAGCTGGAGCAATTCCGTGGAAGAAATAGAGAAAAGGTCAGATATTGCAAGATTTTTCTTTCTTTCTTGTCATTAGAAAAAAAGAGGAAAATGGTGCTTATTAATCGATGAAAGATCTTTTTGAAGTTCGATGACTATTGTGATTCCTGACTGTGAAATTCTCCCTTTCGTTCGTCAGGGACATCAGCGGCAATAGCTGGAGCAATTCCGTGGAGGACATAGAGAAAAGGTCAGATATTGCAAGATTTTTATTCATTAATTATTCTTTGCTATTAGAAAAAATAGAAAATAGTGCACATTATGCGACGAAAGCTTGACTATTGTACTTGCTGTCATTTTCTTCCTTTTGTTCATCAGGGACATCAGCGGCAACAGCTGGAGCAGTTCCGTGGAGGAAGTAGAGAAGAGGTTAGTTATTGCCTTTTTATTACTATTATTATTTCTTAATGAGATAACTCTATTCTTAACATCAACATTTAGTTCGATTGACTATTGAACTTCCTGACTGTCAAATTCTTCCTTTCGTTCGTCAGGGACATCAGCGGCAATAGCTTTAGCAATTCCGTGGAGGACATAGAGAAGAGGTTAGATATTGTATGATTTTGTTTGCTTATGTTTTCGGTATTATAAATACGAGGAGTATTCATCATCCTCATGGCGATAGCATGAGAAATATAGAAATTGTTTTTTATTATGCGAAATAAGATCTGTAATAAGTTCGATGAGCTATTGTTCTTACTGTCTATCAATATTTTCCTTTCAACAAAATTCCTCTTTTTCTAACATTAGAATTTGTTAAAGCATATTGTAACAAATCTTGCAAAATGTCAACAATAACAATAATATGTCCCTTTAACCAATCCCTAGAGACATCAGTGGAGGCAGCAGCTCCTTGGAAAGCAGGAAGAAACGGTAAGTGAGGTTGAGTAATTTGGTTCGGCAGAATTGTCTATACTCACTTGCCTTTAACTGGAATTCAGTCCATTTATACCAACTGAGTGTAAACGTTCTACTATTTCCCTTCAGTGACGCCTTCGCTGCCTCTCACGACCTCGAT
>NC_091571.1:34090944-34095944 GCF_042767895.1 Penaeus vannamei | reverse complement strand
ATCCTTGCCATATGACTTGATAATTCACTTTGGAATGCCATAGCATACCGAATGACACTTAACAAAAGAATGCCAACTCTTTCCAGGTTCGCTCTCTTCAATCAGACATCTGAGGTCAACATCGATCCCCAAGAACTCATTACGACTCTCCAAATCCTCCTCTGCGACGGGCCAGTGGACCTCCTGGAACTTGCCACAAGTCTGTTCAACGGTGGAGCCGACCCGGAGACCCTCTTGGAAATTGCCAATGGTCTGCTCGCCACTGGAATGCAGCCCGTGGATATTGCCCTATATCTGCTCTGTGGTGGATCCGAGCCAGCGGGTCCTCTGGACATTTTTACAAATGCTTTGCAAATGTTGGGTCTGATGCGCAACGGAACCAGGCTTCCCCCCAAGAAAGCCCCCGCCAGGACCTGAACTCCAGGGACTTCCACTGCAGACTAACAGGAGTTTCGGGAAAACTACAGAACAGCTGAAGACTACGGAGAGTGAGCTTCACTGCTTTGTGTAGTCTCCTGTAGCTGGAAAATATATAGTTCTGGATTTGCATCATCTTGTTCTGTTTTATTTTTTCTTTCCTTCTCTATCGATAACTTTTTTACTGTGTCTCGAGTTTGAAACTGTTGGCTGCGTTTGATCTATCAGCATCTTCAGCTATAAGATTGGCTAAATTTTTAGTGCAAATTCCACTGCTCTTAATACGAAAGACCGTGCCATTTTCGTGAACGAGATAGATTATATCAGTGGTTCTCTACCTTTTTAAGGCCGCACCCCTAAGAAAATTTGACTGTCTTCGCACACCCCTTTAGATTTATTGCTTATTTAACGATAAAGGTGGTGAGTTTATACTAAATTTGATCAACAAAAGAAAATGTTCCTTTTTATTTTCTAATATGTTTACAAAAATCAAACATATGGACAAGAAAACATGTCCCAGACTATTGAAATATATACATGTAAAATTAAAGAACTAACTGTAAAACGATATATAAAAGAATGTTCAATTCAATGGCTCTTTTCGTGCTTTTTCTTGATTATGATTAATAAATAGATTAATTGCTGGTGTTCAAGATGGGCACTTCTCGCACCCCTTGGAACGCTATCTCACACCCCCAGGCGGTGCGAGCACCCCTGGGGTTGAGATAGAAACACTGCATTATAGGAATACTGAGGATTTCAAAGTACTCAGTAGCCTTGATATCGCATATTATCTATTAATGAATATCCCTTAAAAAAAAAAAGAAAAAAAAGAAAAAAAAAAAAAAATATATATATATATATATATATATATATATATATATATATATATATATATATATATATATATATATATATATATATATATATATATATATATGTCGAGATCCTTATTCATTCGATATCTAATAAGATGGATGTACGTCACTGGAACATTTGTTTACATATTTTTGCATTATTTTGCAAAATTTTGTGTTCTAACAAAAAGGGTAAATTATAGTAATCAGTTATAATAAATATCTAGTTTGTTTACGTGTTAAAAATTAATTTTGGGTAATGTTCGTTATTTTAGCGACTTCTTAATCGGCGGATTGCTCTTCTCCCGTACACAGGTAGGTTCAGTGCAAGTATAAAAAGTCTTGTCTTACCTGATATTATATGTTGAAATGCTTGATAATTGGTTCAACGTAATTATGGAATCCCTGTGTATTAAATTGTGATAATATAAAAATTCTTTACTCTCTTACCATACAGAGAGAGAGAGAGAGAGAGAGAGAGATGAAAGTTTGATACAATGCGGCGGAAACATGTCATAATACTATTGTGCTAGAGAATAAAAATCATAATGATAATAAAATGATAATGATGACAATAATGATGATGATAAAGTGATAATGATGACAATAAAAATGATAATGATAATAAAATGATGTATACATACATACATACATACATACATATATATATATATATATATATATATATATATATATATATATATATATATATATATAGATAGATACATAAATGTACACACGCACGCACAAGCCTACACACATACACACATACACGCGTGGGTGCATACATAGACTCATATCTATATATATGTATATATAGAGTATGTATATATAACGTATGTAAATATATTTATACGTATATATACATATATGTGTGTTTGTGTATATATATGTATGTGTATATATATTTTTTTATGTATGTATGTTTAAATATATATTTATATATGTAAAACATGTTACTAATATTCATTTGGCTTATTTTAACAAATGATTGGCAATCAAAATTGTTTCCATTTGCAGAAATGACTCATATAATCCTTAGAAGATTACTGAGTGATTCAGCAAACCGGATTTTGCTTGTTTTCATTTTTTTCTCATTCCCCTTAAAGGGCATATGTGAAGTAATTATCGTGCATTGTTTTTCTTTGAATATTGTTCAATAATGCATGCTTAGCCTATTCATGCAAAAAAAAAAAAAAAAAAAAATCGAAAAGACCCTCTAGTATCCCCCAAATCCCATAGCAATGCCCTTAGAAACGAAGATGCAAAACCCGGCGGTCTTCGGCAATCCCCGGTTGTGACGTCATTCCCAGAACCAGGGACAATCTTGTTGAATAGCGTGATACACACAGTGCACCCGCGAGTCAAGGATATCACGGAATTGTCCCAGTTTCAAGCTCTTAAAGTTTGTAACAAAGGATGCCGCGGCGTTGTGTACCAATTCATTGTTCCCATTCATGTCACCAGCTATTTGAATGGCCAAAAGACCAGAACAGACCAAGGAAATGGACACATTTTGTGTATGCCCAGCGGAGCAACTTTCAGCCTGTGCCAACAAGCGTACTTTGCCTGAAACACTTCGAGCCCGATTGCTTTGCGAACAGAATGGCTTACGACATGGGATTTGCAAAACGGTAGGCCATTTCCAATTTATATTTGTCATGATCACAACAGTGCAAAACAAACTCTGAAAGAGCTTGGCGGCATAGCAAACATTCATTGTGTGGGTACGACACAGTGTGCCGAGTGCATTGCAAGTGTGCATGTATTACTACACAGAGGTAGGGTAGGTACACCTAAAAACCGCAACACAAATAAATACCAATGCCCCTCCACTCGCGAATGGATGTAGGCCTGCGCCACGGGTATGGACTACAGATAGCTCAGCCTGCAGAAATTTCGTACCATACAGAAGCGGGATCACACGTTCGACTATAGAAAATAATTTAGAAAATTACCATTCATTCAATCTCTTCGGGTCTCGACGCCACTCCATGTCTGGCTGGTTTGGCACAACTTCCACGACATCCGCAGCGTCGGGCTCGTGCATGTACGGTCCAACAACCATCAACCCTGTGTGTGTGTGTGTGTGTGTGTGTGTGTGTGTGCGTGTGTGTGAGTACACATACTCGGACACATATGTTCGTACATCGTTACACACTAATTGGGGTTGAAGGTCAGTGCTACAGTTTAAAATGAATTTCGCTAAATTTCAAGCTTTTGGGTCATAAAAGTAAAAAATGGACTTTTGTTATTTCGCTAATAAACTTATTGTTCCTAGCACTTGTCCTCTATTTCATTTATCGTTTAATGAACGTCACCAATGCTGTATATAAGCTGAAAGGAGGCACTGCATTGTACCATATCCCAACAAAGTCGTTCTGTGTTCGGGTCCAAATCGAGCTGAGCTAAACATCATGAGGTGAAGTACACACGCATATTACTTGATGTTTTATAGAGTAGCTTCAGCTATGGTAGAGTTGGAGAATCGAAATTTAGTCGATTTGCGAGTAGGAGGTATAAAGTACAAACGAAGTTTTGTCTGAACCTTAAAAAAGGATATATTTTTTTGTGATATACACGACTGGTGCACTTGGGCCTTATAAACCCGAAATGGGGGGGGGTGTTTCTTTAAATTTTTTACATTTTGTCCTCTGCGATAAACTAAAAGTTCGAGTGAACACAAAAGACACAGTGATATCCACAAATCTGTCAGAATTAGTGAGATAATGTGCTTTCGTGATTAAGCGGCAGTGATACGAATGGCGCATTCTCAATTGCTGAAGAAAGTTAGAAAAATAGTATAAAAAATGCCTATTATAAACATCAGTAAAAGTGAGGCCCGTGGCGATTCTCTCAGATCCAGGTCTTATATCAAGCAACCAAGTTACTTGAAGGATTTACAAGTATATCTATGGAAGTAACTCAAAAGTCATACAAACTGAAATTCTTCTTAACTGAGATCGTGCGTAGATTAAGGGTGTTATTATCGTATGAGTTATATATATATGTGTGTGTGTATACACATATACATGAAGTAGAGTAACTTGAAAATCATTTTGAAACTCAGCTATTCTGATAGGCACACACACATATGTATATACATATTTGTGTGTGTATGAATATGCATATATATATATATGTATACATCATATATATATGAATAATGTATACATCTATATAAACATATGTATGTATATATACACACTTTATTTTAATTATTTTGTTCCCTTCATAAAATCCCTTCAGTGTGGGCGTAATGTTCCTGGTGGGCGTGGCAGCTGCGGTGGCGCAGGCTGGTCCCGTTGATCCCGAGGGAGAGGTTTCTCTCCCAGAAGCGAAGTAAGATAAATATCTGAATAGTGTATATTTGAAGTCTTTATATTCATGTTTGTAGGTACAAAGACTCATATATATATATATATATATATATATATATATATATATATATATATATAAACACAGACATTTTAGTTTGTGTGTGCAATTGTCTCCCTTTCAATGTGACCGAGAGACATCTATCTATCCATCCTTGCCATATGACTTGATAATTCACTTTGGAATGCCATAGCATGCCGAATGACACTTAACAAAAGAATGCCAACTCTTTCCAGGTTCGCTCTCTTCAATCAGACATCTGAGGTCAACATCGATCCCCAAGAACTCATTACGACTCTCCAAATCCTCCTCTGCGACGGGCCAGTGGACCTCCTGGAACTTGCCTCA
>NC_091571.1:34045944-34053444 GCF_042767895.1 Penaeus vannamei | reverse complement strand
CATAAGAAAGTATTTTGGTTAGAATAAAAAAGAAAAAAAGAAAAAGAAAAAAAAAACGAGATCAAACTGTAACACCGATGCATCAATATTGGAACAAAAAACAGCTGTTATTGCCCACGTCAAAACTTCCATGTTGGAGGCTAGTTGTAATATAATCCTGCTTGTGTGCTAGAGGCGGCCATTCTGTTCACCGGCAGTTCATTGGAAAGACATACAATTTGTGTTGTATTCTAAAAGCTCGCAAGATGAGGTGAGTGCTGCTTCCTATTCTGTTCTGTCCGAACTTTATTATGGTTTTGTATTTTTTCACTTGTAAAAGTTCGAAAAGACGATATTACGTATTACAAAATATTACACATATGCAGATATCCGCAAACACACATGCGTTCATACATGCATATATGTAAATATGTGTGTACATATATATATATATATATATATATATATATATATATATATATATGTATATATATATAATATATATGTACATATATGTATATATATACATATATATCTATATCTATCTATCTATCTATATATATATGTATATGTATATGCATATATGTATATATATGTGTGTGTATGTGTCTGTGTATATGTATGTATATATGTTTATGTATATACATATGTATGTGTATATATGTGTATATATATATATATATATAAACATATGTATAAATATATATATATGTGTGTGTTTGTTGGCGTGTGCGTGTGTGTGTGTATGAATGCAGGTATATACATATATACATGCATTTGTATATACCTATATATATATATATATATATATATATATATATACATATATATGTTTATATTTATATATCTAAATGCACACACACACACACACACAGACACACACACACACACACACACACACACACACACACACACACACACACACACACACACACACACACACACATATATATATATATACATATATATATATATATATATATATATATGTATACATATTGTATCTGATAATTACTTCATTACCACTCACCTTACCGCAACCACCAAAGGCATTCCAAAGAGCCATTCCACAATCCACACACACTTCCCACCCAGTCTCATAACCGCTTGTTCCTCCATTTCCTAGATCAACTGTGCTTGTGCTCCTGGTGGTGCTTGTAGCCTCTGCTCAAGCCGGGTGGTTCTTCAATAGCAACGAGGGCGAGGAATCACATAAGATTGAGAAGAGGTGAGAGAAAGCAAGGGGAAAGAGGATGCCAAAGGGTATAGATCTGATATTGATGTTGGTGTTGATTTTTTTTCTTTTTTTTTTTTTAATGGTAATTGTAGGTGATTACTGGTTTTGTTTTTGTTGTTTGTTATGGTTATTATCATGATCCTTATTCCCATATTTTTGTTTTTGTTTTAGTTTTTTTTTTATTATTTTCATTTTTATTTTTATTTTCATTTTTGATTTTTTCAAGCCTTATTTTCATTTTTTTTTTTCATTTTCATTTTTTTAATTTATTTGTATTTCTATTTTTTCTTTATCATTATCACTCTCATTATTGCTATTAGAATGGCCAACATCATCATTGCCATCACTATCTTTATTCTCATCATTATTATCATTCTCATTATTATTCCTATCATTTCTATTATCATCACCACATCCAGCATTATTGTTATCATTATTGTTCATTTTATCATTATTATTAGTATGATCACGATCATTATCATTATTATTAGTATGATCACGATTATTATCATTATTATTAGTATCATCATAATCATTATCATCACCATTTTTAATATAATCGATATTGCTATTCACATCATTATTACTATAATTTCTATCATCACCATTACCCAAAATTATCATTCATGTTATTGTTATTATCCATATTATCATTTTCATCATCATCATTACGTTTTTATTTATTGTTATTATTTTTGTTTATTATTATTTTTTTATTTATTTATTTATTTTTTTTTTTGACAATCAGGATCATGGTCAGTAAATCCATTAGAGACACAAGGCTGGTTTAAAAAAAAAAAAAAAAAAAAAAAAAAAAAGATAAATATATATATATATATATATATATATATATATATATATATATATATATATATATATATATATATATATTCTACAAACCGTATCATCATTCTAATAACCGGAGAGGCACTATTGCTCCTTCCTATTATCCACCTATCTTTATCAGCAATAACCTAACCCCCTTCGTAATACCTGGCATAGGGATGATGATGACAACACCGATGGCAGTGGAGAAGGTGACGGCGGAAGCGGAGACAGTGACGAAACCCAAGATCCAGATGACGATGATGATGAAGAGGAGGAGGAAGATGACGAGGAGGACGACTACGAAGATGATGAGGAATACCCTGATGATGATGACGAGTAGGGAAACGAGGTCAAATACGGAACAGCCAATTGGATAAGGCGAAAATGAAGAACGTAAAGATGGCTGGAAGAAGAAAAGTAGACAAACTAAAATCATCTGAGGAAAAAAGTTAAAAAATATATATACGCTTAAGTTTAAAATCTCCGGATCAGATCCAGGAGATATTGATTTAATTTTCTATCGGCGTGAATATTCGGATATACTTCCGTATGTACCAATGTGTGTGTGTGTGTGTGTGTGCATTGATACATACATTCAGGCATGTGCATATGTACAAGTAAATGTTTTTGCTTAATATTCATATGTATCTTCAGCTAATTAATATGACCTGTGATTGAGATTTTTTTTTAATTCAAATTCGACAGACCTTCCAAATTTGTGTTGAGTTTTTTGAGGATTTTTGAAGTCTAATCAATAAAAGCATCACTTTAATTCGAAACTTGTAGGCTTATTACGACCTTTCATCCATACGATACCTTTAACCACTTATTACACCATATTCCTCTTCCTTTTTAATATCTTTCTATCCGCATATTTATTTCCATCTTCTTTCGCTCTCCCGCTTTGTAAGTGTATCTTTTGAATTTAAATTGAATTTTTAATTACGTATCTAAAGACAACACTCGGTTTCTCCGATAATTTACGATTTTTTTTTATGAGACACGTAAAATTATAATCTTGTAATAATGAATAATTAGGTGCGTTAATTGACAACATAAACACAAACTCAAAAAGATAATTGTTAAAACACGATGAATTACACCAAAGTCTCATTAAAAACTCAAAGACTATCTTTATTATAGGCAATTAAAGGCATTTAAACTAATAAAAGAAATTACTGAATCGAAAAAAATGAAATTTAAGAGAAAAAAAACTATTAAGTTAAGGAGCTTGATTTAAAATATACAGCCGGATGAACATATGAAAATGAATAATTCTAGACTGTCTACGAGTTAAAATGGCGGTTGGACATAAGTATGTATGAAATAAATACATATCCATCTATCTTCCTACCTATCTATCTCTCTTTATATATATATATATATACTCATTGTATGTTTACATATATCTATATCTACACACACACACACACACATGCCGCCACTAGTGGATAGAGCGGACGCCTTACGATCTGGCGGCGCGGGATAGATCCCCAAACAGAGAGGTTATATATTCACACACACACACACATACACACACACATACACACACACACACACACACACACCCATATATATATATATATATATATATATATATATATATATATATATATATATATATATATATATATATATATATATATATATATATACCTGGGATGTATGATACAAGTAATTCTCCCCCCCCCCCCAAAAAAAAAATAAAATGAAATTAAAAAAAATAATAATAAAATGATATAAAAAGTAATGATAATGAAATAAATAAATGAATAAATAATATTGAGTATATACACCATAATGATGGTAACAACAACTATAATGGTAAAAATTATAATGATAATAGTAATAGTAATGATAATGATCATCATGATGATAATAATGATAACAATAAAGATGATGATCATAATAATAATAATAAAGGAAACTATAAAGATACTAATAATAACAATAATGATAATGAAAAAAAAATAATAGCAGTAATAATGATATTAATAACAATAAAGAAAAAAAATAATAATGATAATGATAATAATAACTATATTAGCAGTAGTAGTCACACCGGAAATAGCCAGAATAGCATCCTCAACTGATAAAAATTATTAGAATAAATATAATAACTGTAATGATAACAAAACATATAACGGCAATGCAACAATGATAATAGTAACAGCAATAGTATTCACAGATAATCACAATCCTAATGATGAAATGATGATAATAACGGTAATAATGACGATAATGATAATACTGATAATTATGAGGATAATGATATGATAATGATAAAGGTAATGATTATAATGATAACATTAATGATGATAACATTAATGACAATAATGGAAATGATAATAGTGATGACGATGATGATAGAAATGATGATGATGACAATAGCAAAAAAAAAAAAAAAAAAAACAACAACAAGAACAATAATAATAATAACAATAATAACAATAATAATAAAAATAATACTAATGATAGCAATAATGATAACATAATAATAACAATGATAATAATAATAATTATTATAACGATGATAATAATCATAATGAGGATGATAATAATAATACTAATAATAATAATAATAATAATAATAACAACAACAATAATGATGATAATCATAATAATCATAATAATGAACAGAAGTACCCAGAGTGCCCAATAGGGTCACAGGCAATAAAAATATTCACACTTGAAGAATTACATGGAATTTACCTCTATCTTGCAATGCTAATTATTACTCTTTTTAAATCTTGGATCCGGATCAGCACTAAAATGGAAGTTGGGCTGACACACCTCTTACAATAAATAAAAAGATAAATAATAATAAATAAATAAACAGATAAATAATAATAAATAAATAAATGGATAAATAAATAAATAAATAAATAATAAATATATAAACAAATAAATAAATAAATAAATAAATAATAGATAAATAAATAAATAATGATAATAATAAATAAATAAATAATGATAATAAATAAATAGATAATGATAATAAATAAATAAATAATGATAATAAATAAATAATAATAATAATAAATAAATAAATAAATAATAATAAATAAATAAATAAGTAAATGATAATAATACATAAATAAATAAATAAATAATGATAAACAAACAAATAAATAATAATAAATAAATAAATAACAAATATAAAAAAAATCATTACAAAAATCTTGAGTAACCCTGCGCAGTATCCGGATATGAACTGGATCACCACCAACATTTAATGGCATTTAAATTGAGTTAAGGCACACAAAGACAATTTCATTTTTATAATTATCCTGCAAACAAACTGACTAACGAACAGACAAACAAGAATTCCTGGATCCGGATCACCCGAGAAATTTGATGGCATAACTTTTTAAGGTATCCTGCTAACCATCTAACCAACAAACTAACCAAAGTCACCCCAAAAATATAACCCCCTTGGCGAAGAGAACAATAACAATGTTAATGACATGGTAATGTAAATAATAGTAATAATAATAATAATGATAATAATAATGAGAATGAGAATAATGAGAATGAGGATAATGATAATGAGGATAATGATAATGAGGATAATGATAATGAGGATAATGATAATGAGGATAATGATAATGAGGATAATAAAGATGATAATAGTAGTAATAACGATGATGATGCCTTTGCACTCCAGCATCTCCCGGGCGCAGGCTCTCTCTCCCCTTCTTGGCACCTTCGCCGCTTCTCACCTTCGTCTTTCTCAGGACTTCATCGTCGTCGACCATGAGGAGCTTGGATGCCGAGTCCTTGATCACGAACGTCCCGCTTGATGACGTCCTTGCTTTCCTTAAGGGGAAGCTCTCCGGTAGGATGCTCGTCTCTCTCCGTCCACTGAAGTCTTCCTCCAGGTAATTCGTCTCTGTGTGGAGTCCAATTCCTTATCCTTCGAGGGTCGCTTCTACTATTAGAAAGTTGGCTATTGACACGGGCTCTCTTCTCACTCCTGCATGCAAGCCTGATCATGGAGTAGCTTGAGGCTGAGCTTCCCCCCTTAATATCCCTTACTCCTTCAGTGTCTCTGCTCTCCGGCCTCACGACCCACCCCTGTTCTCGGATTTCCTGACGGAGCTGAACCTTCTCCCTCCCTCCACCCATTGAATTTAGTTTGCGAATCAAAACTTGGGTGAATTTAGTGTAACAGTGTTAAAACGCAAATCATGGCCACATGTGAAAACTTATTGTATTTATGTCGATTAGAGTAAATTTTCTGTCTCTGGTGTTCAGGTGATTTATATGAATTTCCGGGAAGTTATTGTTATAGAGAGAGATTGGATGTTATAGCGATGTAGATTAAGACATATAACGTTTAAATAACGCTCAATGGTATTTGGTCTTGAAGGTAGGGAATCCTGACTGGATTTTATGTGACTGAGTTTACAAAAAAAAAAAATAAATAAAAATAAATAAATAATAACATAATAATAATAATAAAATTATATATATATATATATATATATATATATATGTATATATATATGCATATATATATATATATATATATATATATATATATATATATATATATATATATATATATATATATATATATATATATATATGCATGTGTGTGTATGTGTTTGATTGTGTATCTATATGCACAATACATAAGCACAAAGCAGTTGTACATACGTATATATTAATACACATGTATATTCTCATGTACATATATATTACTGTACATTTGTGCATTTTATCCTGCAAATAACGTAAGTTTAATCTTGCGTTTTGCACAAATTGCATCGTGAGGATTTCCCCATTTCACTGATCTATATTCAAGTCATTGGGCTTGTAATCGGTATAATATTCTTGAGGAGAACAGCAGTACGAGTTGCAGGTGTCATAACTGAACAGAGTTTCTACAATAAATGTAAAGATGTTCTCTCTCTCTCTCTCTCTCTCTCTCTCTCTCTCTCTCTCTCTCTCTCTCTATATATATATATATATATATATATATATATATATATATATATATATATATATATTCGTATGTATGTTTATATATATTCGTATGTATGTTTATATATATATATATATATATATATATATATATATATATATATATATATATGAATGGAAAAACACACTACCGTGTTGATACTATGATAGAAAAACCCACAATGCACAAACTAGATTTACTGAAGTGAGACAGCATCTTCGACCCGAAGATTGAAACGAGAACGATTCCGAAACTGTTGTTTTACTTATAATAGTGAGGCAGAGACACAAAATCTCAATCATTTCGTAGTAGAAACACACCCACTCTAGGTAGTTAGGCCATAGGTGTCAACAATATGCAAAGCCGGATGGGTTGGACTCCGCACCTTGCAGCTGCCTTCCTTCCTGGCTTCCTTTACCCAAGCCCTTTCTCCGCCTGGAGCAAGTCCGGCGAACACACACACCCTTGTCACGGTCGGAAGTCCGGC
>NC_091571.1:34035944-34040944 GCF_042767895.1 Penaeus vannamei | reverse complement strand
CCTTACTGTGCTTGGGCACTATGCAATACAACTGCTGTATTGTAAAAGAGGGTTGAATAAAGTTGATGAATGCACATCCAGTTTTCGTTAAGTTTAGTCCTCTATTTTTCTATTCTGGCTAGCCCAGTGACATGCTTATATCCTCTAATGTTTCAGTTAAGAGGAAGCAAACAAATAATCCTTCTTTTATTCCTCGACTAACTCAAACAGTAGACTGATGTCTTATATCTGTGAATTCCTCCGTAGGGAAGGCTTAGTGAGACATCCTAGCTTGGTGTACTCCAAGCTACATGCCCACATTGAGCTCATTTGCTGGCCTTGGCGGATAGCGACTGGGGAATGGGAATGTGGAATGGGAGTGAGAATGGGAATTGGAATGAATTAATACACGGACAGCAGGCTCACACTCAGAGACTCCAATATGCCAATTCAGTTTGCATATTGCTTGCCCATTGGTGAACCCTACTGCAATCCTGATGCTGCAAATACTAGTTCAGACACAAGCAGACCCTTCTCAGTTCCCTATCTCTAAGGATTCTCCTGTATTGCATTAATACACACTGTTCAGTAGTTCACAACCGTCATAACGAGTACGCTGTTCTTAAGTATAGTAGAGAGGAGAGTTACACATACACTCTTTTAAGGGGAGAGGGGTGTTAACTTAAAAAAACACACATCTTCAATTCGTGGTAAAATTCAACGACAATGTCGAGTATTATTTAAGGGTATATACAACAGGAATATATTTATATGTCATTTATAGCCATAACAATCATTCCGTATCATGTCTAGTAACAAACATGCGGTTAAGTGTTATCAAAAGAAGAAGGTTCATATAATCAACAATTCATAAAACATTGGCTATGTGTATGAATACACATGTACAACCATACAGACAAAGGCATAGACATGCATACATACATACATTCATATATATATAGATATATATATGTATATAGACATCCATACATATAAACATACACACCCACATGGACACACAAACACACGCACACACACACGTGTATGTATATATATATATATATATATATATATATATATATATATATATATATATATATATATACATATATATGTATATATATATACATATATATATATACATACATGAACACAGATATGTCGGCTTATATATATACAAATATATATATATATATATATATATATATATATATATATATATATATATGTGTGTGTGTGTGTGTGTGTGTGTGTGTGTGTGTGTGTGTGTGTGTGTGTGTATGTGTGTGTGTGTGTGTGTATGTATGTGTGTGTGTGTGTGTGTGTGTGTGTGTGTGTGTGTGTGTGTGTGTGTGTGTGTGTGTGCTCATATATATATATATATATATATATATATATATATATATATATATATATAATATACCTATATATATGCATGTATATGTCTGTATACATATGTGTGTATATATATATGTATATATACATATATATACGTATATATTTACATATATATATGTATATAACTATATATATACATATATATATATATATATATATATATATATATATATATATACATATATATATATATATATATATATATATATATATATATATACATATGCCTGTGTGTGTATGTATATATATACATATATGTTTATAAATATATATACATATAGATAAATAAATAAGTGTGTGTGTGCGTGTGTATTTACACACACACACACACACACGCACACACACACACACATACACACATATACACACATACACACACACACACACACACACACACACACACACACACACACACACACATATATATATATATATATATATATATATATATATATATATATATATCCGTTTGTGTATATATATGTGTATATATATATATACTCTCTCTCTCTCTCTCTCTCTCTCTGTCTCTCTCTCTCTCTCTCTCTCTCTCTCTATATATATATATATATATATATATATATATATATATATATATATATATATATATATGTATATATATATATATATATATATATATATATATATATATATATATATATATATATATTTACAGAAGCATATATATATATATATATATATATATATATATATATATATATATATATATATATATATATATATATATATATATATATACATATACATATATGTGTGTGTATGTAATAATATATACATTGATACATGCATTGATACATATATAAATGCATATATACATATACATAAACAATAATGCAACAGACAGCAACAGTGGTAATCATGATAACAAATAAAAATAGCAGTAATTATGATGAAAATAACAATAATGTTATAAAATGAAAATGACGATAGTGATGATAATGATAATAATGGTAACTTTAATAATAATCATAAGAATAATTATAGTAATAAAATAACACGATTAGGTATATGATATTGATAATAATAACAGCAACGGTATCATAAAATTAAGAAACAATAATGTTGATAATGATAAGAATAATATCAATGTTCGTAAAATGAAAATGATGATGATAATTAAAACAATGATGATAACAATATTGATGATATTAATGAAAAAAGTAGGGTTAATGATAATGATGATATCAATAATATCAATAATGATAACCATAATATCAAGAATATCATAATGATAATCAAGATAACAATAACAATAACAATAGAAGTAATGATAAAAAGTAAAAACTAATAATGGTGATGATTATAACAAGGATGATAATAATAGCATTAACAAATAAAATGAAAATGATAAGAATAATGATAATGAAAATGAAAAATAGAAATGAAAATTAAATAACAAAAATGCTGATAATAATCATAACATATATATCATATTTATATGTATATATACACAAATATTATAGTATGCGCACACTCACACACACATATGTATATACACATAAAAAGGTCAAGAGCTAACGTCAAGAGAATTCTACACCACTTCTTTGTGCGGCGCATTTGCTATTTCAGTTTTCAAATCGGGTGTTTTACATGATTAATTAAGCCTTTCCTTCGATTAAAATTATCACACACCATTTCTCTCTCTCTCTCTCTGTCTCTCTGTTACTGTGTTTTCCTTTTTTTAATGAATGAAATGCCTCCGATGATTCTACGTCAACCACATGGCCGTTCCATTGCGTCGATTCATGATTATCTGTCCAACATACTATATACTATGGCAAAATGTGGCTCCCTGGGATAAATGAGGTTGACAGCCCTTCTCTAGACCTTACCCTGATCACTTCACATGCGAGAATCATTTTTGATTCTTACACCATCCATACCATAACACGTCAGCAAACAGTTATTTTTTTCTTTCCGTTTTTTTTTTCTTCTTCTTCTTCTTCTTCTTCAAAGAGTAATTACTGTTCCTGACATGTGATAGCCCATCATAATACCTTGACGGTTTACAAATTAGCTAAAACAGTTAATGAAGTTTTTTTTCTTGGCTCGTCCACCTTGTACATTACTCAACGACAAAGGCAGCATTCCTCATAAGATAGATATTTGCCACATGATCAATAAGAGGAGAATCACACACTCGCATATGTGTGTGCGTGAGTATATATACATAAATATATATATATATACATAAATATATATATATACATACATACATACATACATATATATATATATATATATATATATATATATATATATATATATATATATATATATATATATATATATATATGAATTAATACATATGAAAATATAGGTATATGTTCATACTCATTTGTACATTTGTGTGCATATATATATACATATATAAACATATTATAAACATCTAATCAAATATATATCTATATATATAAATATATATTTCTGTATATATGTAATTATACATGAAAATATCTATCTACCTACCTATCATTCTATCTATCTCTATATATAATACACACACATATACACAAACATATATATGTAAATACATATGTATATATATGTATATATACATATATGAATATGTTTGCATAAATAAATGAATATATATATCTGTATATTTACACACACACAAATATATAATATAAAAATGAATATATATATATATGCATATTTACACACACACATATATATAATATAAAAATGAATATATATATCTATATCTATATCTATATCTATATCTATATATATATATATATATATATATATATATATATATATATATATATATATATATATATGCATATTTACGCACACACATATATATAATGTAAAAATGAATATACACACATTCCCATTTATTCCTATAAGTTAAGGTGTACGTGCATAAACCTTGCGAGCGATATTTCAAAACCATGTAAAAAAAAAAAAAATAAATAAATAAAAAAAATAAAATTATTAAGAAAACCACGCCCACGCGATCGCTATTTTTAGATTTCTATTGAAAAGCACATGAGGTGTTATAAAAGTCGCATTGTCTCCCTCTCCCATTCATTCTTCCGAAGTTGGATCGCCAGCATGAAGTAAGTTTCAAGAGATCCTAGAATTAAAAGTTTGCGATTCAAAACTTGGGTGAATTTAGTATATCAGTGTTAAAGTAAACCTCAAACCCACGTGTGAAAACTAAGTGATTTATGTCGATCAGAGTAAGATTTCTGTCTCTAGTATTCAGGTGATTTATATGAGATAGACATGAATTTGCGGGAAGTTATTTTTATATGATTAAAGTTTGGATGCAATAGTGATGTAGATTTAGACAAATAGCGTTTAAATGGCACTCAAAGATACTTGGTCCAGAAGGCGGGGAGTCCTGAGTCCAGTTATGTGACTGATTTTACAACTAATATATATATATATATATATATATATATATATATATATATATATATATATATATATATATATATGTGTGTGTGTGTGTGTGTGTGTGTGTGTGTGTGTGTGTGTGTGTGTGTGTGTGTGTGTGTGTGTGTGCCTCTGCGTGTGTTTGCTTGGTTGTGTGTGTATACGTAAATGCACACGCACAAAGCAGTTGTACATACATATATATGGATACT
>NC_091571.1:34015944-34023444 GCF_042767895.1 Penaeus vannamei | reverse complement strand
CATTATCAATGGTATTGGTAATTGCTTTGCTGTTGGTATCATCCTTATCACTACGATTATCATTATCAACCTATACAGTCATCACTATCGCCATAATAATCAGATTCATTCTCGTACCGCAGGATTGTTATTGCAACTGTTGTTCTCGGGGTTGTGATGGGAGTGACCTGCGCCTTCTCTACCCCAGAGAAGCCTCAGTCTGTGGTCCAAACTGATACGAAGGAAGATAAAATCAGGTAAGGGAATGGAGAGGGAAAGAGGAAGAGTGGAAGAGTAAGAGAAGAATGATGAGAGGAGGAGGGAAACAACTGAGAGAAATAGATCAAAAAAAGAGTGAGAATGAGAAAGTGATAGCATGTTGAGAAAGAGGGTGTAAGTGGGAAAGAGAATGAATAAATTGAATGTAAAAAAAAAAAAAAAAAAAAAAAGAAAAAAAAAAGGCAAAGGTAAATAGGGAAAATGAGAGACAAATATTGCACCAAAGTTCTTAGATATTCCAACTAATGACTTTTATGTCTAACAGGCAAGATGGCAAAAGGAGTGAAGAAAAGTTCAGCGGAGAAAGCCTTGTTGTCGACGATGACGAAATCCACGACCATGGCAATAAGGGAATAGTAGATCCACGCAGTATAGATTTCTTTCATGAGGACGAAGTGAAAGAGGACGCTGGTCATCATCATCATAAAACCAACCATCACGATAAGAATCACGAAGGCAATTCTAAGGGAGAACATGCCTCTCAACCATGATTGGGATGGCGACAGCATGGCAACCTCGAGGATGACAACGGCAATGCTAAGGACGAACTACCATATGTGTATACACTGATGTATATATCTATATGTTGGTATATACATGTGTGTACATGAAGATTATTGGTTAAATGTAAAACATAAAAATTCAATCCCCCCCCCCAAAAAAAAAAGAAAAGAATCAGTCTATCACTGTCAAATTAATACTAAACAGATTAACTTTACATAATGATAATTGAATATAATGGTAGATAAACATTACCTTAATTTAAAACTGTATCTGACTGCAAATCTAGTTCTAATTGTTTTGTTCAAACAGTTAGTAATTGCTTGTGTTATAATAATCATTATACATAGCCAATAAAGAGCACCTGTATAATGGCACTCCAAAAGACGGAGAAATAAAGAAATCAAAGCATGCACATGATTGTTTAATCAACTTCCTTAAGAGAGATGATGTATGTAGATTCGAAATAGTCTCAGTTCTTTTTTTAAATAAATATCAATAATAATAATAATACATATATGCATATATATCTATTCATCTATACATATGTGTGTGTGCGTTTATACATATTCATATACAAACGTATATATATATATATATATATATATATATATATATATATATATATATGTATTTTTTTTTTTTTTTTATCTATTCATATATGTACATATATGTATATGTGTGTGTGTGTGTATGTACATACACACCCACACACATACACGCACAGACACACGGTATATATATATATATATATATATATATATATATATATATATATATATATATATATATATATATATATATATTATATATATACATGTGTGTGTGTGTGTGTGTGCACACATATATATATATGTACATATATGTATATATATATGTACATATATATATATATATATATATATATATATATATATATATATATATATATATATATATATATATTGTGTGTGTGTGTTTGCATATATAAATATATTAAGATTACACATGTATATACATAAATATGTATATATGTATACATGTGTATATATATATTGCTTCAGGGGATACCAATTATTTATTTCGACCTCAAATAACGATTGAAATACCCACATAAACAAGGTAACTTTTACAATATTTGATCAAATAAACAAACAAATTAAGGCAAAGCCAATTCTCCTGAATGATAATTAATCCTATTTGCCATAAAGTTTGTACAAAACGTAACAGTTTCCAGACATTATTAAATTTCATTACTCAAATACATGATTCTACAACACCATTTGATATAACAGATACTAAGCAATATCAGTTAATTGATCTTTCCATGAAATAAAATAAACAAACAAGCTATCATATTGTAAAGTACAATTTCATCATGTCCAAGCAAAATTTATTTCTTCACATTTATCACATATTGAATCATGAGTTTTGGGAAAAACAACAACTACAAACAATTAAAGTAAAACACATTAACTTGATCACCAGCAAATATTACACATAATATAATTAAACATATTTTCTGATTCTGAAGAATATTCCTTTGCATTGTAATAGCCAAGAGAAGGGGTGAGAGTATACTATTTGCAGTTCTAAAATATACTATGCTAATATGTTCTTACATGCTTCTTTTCCAACATGCCGAGGAAAAATAACTAAAAGATTATATATATATATATATATATATATATATATATATATATATATATATATATATATATATATATATATATATATATATATATATATATGTGAGTGTGTGTGTGTGTGTGTGTGTGTGTGTGTGTGTGTGTGTGTGTATGTGTGTGTGTATTTGTATGCAAATAATTATATGAATATAAATATATATATATATATATATATATATATATATATATATATATATATATATATATATATATGGATGGATGGATGTATGTATGTATGTATATAAATATGCACATACATACAAACACACACATACTTATATGTAAATGTGTGTGTGTGTTGATTGCTTGTTTGTGAGTCTGTGTGTCTGTTTCTTTACGTCTGTGTCTATGTGCTAATATACATATGTATATATATACATATATATTTACATATATATACATATATACATATGTACATATATATATATATATATATATATATATATATATATTTACATATATATACATATATACATATGTACTATATATATATATATATATATATATATATATATATATATATATATATATATATGTGTGTGTGTGTGTGTGTATGTATGTATGTATGTATGTATATATGTGTGTATTTAATAAGATCTATGTATGCATATAATATATATAAATAGATAGATATATACATATATAGATATATATGTATATATGTATATACATTTTGAATATATGTATACATACAGCCTTATGTGTATATAATATTGATATATGCATATATATGATGTGCATTTATATATATATATATATATATATATATATATATATATATATATATATATATATGTGTGTGTGTGTGTGTGTGTGTGTGTGTGTGTGTGTGTGTGTGTGTGTGTGTGTGTGTGTGTGCATATATATATTCGTATGCATATATATAATGCATATGTATATGGGTGTGAATATTTTTATGTATGTGTCCTTGCGTGTATGTTCTTGAATGTGTGCCTGTGTGATTGTGTCCAAATATATAAGAATATCTATATTCAAATATAAATATGCATATGTAAAACACCTATAGATCTATGTATGTATATATATGCGAATATATATATATATATATATATATATATATATATATATATATATATATATATATATATACATATACATAGGCACACAAATACGTTTATACATACACATAAACACACACACACACACACACACACACACACACACACACACACACACACACACACACACACACACACATATATATATATATATATATATATATATATATATATATATATATATATGTTCATAGATGTATATATGAATATAAATATATATATGGATGTATGTATATATGTATCATATATATATAAATATTCATATATATAAACATAATGTGTATATATGTGTGTGTGTGTGTGTGTATACATTCATATATATGTATATATATTTCTATATATATATATATATATATATACATGTATGATATATATATACATGTATGTGTGTATATGTGTATATATATATATATATATATATGTATGTATGTATGTATGTATACACACGCACAAACACACACACACACACAAGCACACACGCACGCACGCATTAACACATACACACATATATATACATACATATATATGTATATATACATACATATACATATATATGTACATATCTGTGTATATATACATATATGCATAAATATATACATGCATACATATAATTATATATACATATGTATGTGTATATGATATGTATGTTTATACATACATATATATATACATATATATGTATACACATATGAATATGCATATTTATACACATACATACACTTATATATATATATATATATATATATATATATATATATATATATACGTGTGTGTGTGTGTGCGTGTGTGTATATATCACTTTATATATGCATATATATACATATATGTGTATGTATATGGATGTATACATACATGTGTGTGTGTGTGTGTGTGTGTATAAATCTATATATGTATATATTCATACACACTCACACACACACTTATATACATATATAATCATATGTACATTTGGACATGTATATATCTATATATCAAAACACATATATACATACATAAATATGTATACGTATGAATATGTATATATTTACCTACATGAACACATACGTTAGACACTGACTCCTGCTTTCTCCAACATACACAAATTAATCAAGTTAATCATATACGAAGGTATAAATATTAAACCGTCAGCCTTTATTGGAAAACAATGACTGAGAACACAAAATATAATTGCTTAAGAAAGCCACGCCCTCGCAGACACGTGATCTTGCAGCTATAAAAGTCGTGTCTTCTCCCACGCATTCATTCCTTCGGAAGCGCATCAGCAACATGAAGTGAGTATCAAAAGCCGAGAATTTCGTTAAAGAGGCTTTAGTCTGTCCGCTGTGAGTGTTCAAGTATAACGCATGTTTTCGTGCAACTTTACTTGTAAGGAATATGTTCAGGTTTTCTGTATGTAGTATATTGAATGTGTCCTTTTTGTTTAACTATAGCAAGGATATATTTCTGAAATAGATAAGGTTATATAGTGTGCAAATCTTGTACCCACTTTAAGAGGTGAGGTGCCCTGTTAGCGGATGTGTGCATAGATATATATCTATATCTCTGTATATATATGTATATATAAATGCTTACATAGGTTTCTGCACTCTATTTTTTTTTCCTGTATTGAATCCGAACTCGTAAGCTAATTTTCTATTCTTAATTATATTTTCATGTCATTGCCACTGGAATCGTAATCATAACAGTGACAAAAGCAGAATACATTACCGTGATTAACTTAATATAATCGAAGTAGTAGAATGGTAATACTAGTCTGAATCATACCCAAACGATGCTGTTCCCTTTGCACTCTTTCCTCTATTAAACTGAATAGTTTTGTAATTTATCCAACAGCCTGTTTTTGTTTTTGTTTTTTTCATGATCATAGGTATTTTCCTTATCATTATCAATGGTATTGGTAATATGGCTTTGCTGTTGGTATCATCCTTATCACTACGATTATCATTATCAACCTATACAGTCATCACTATCGCCATAATAATCAGATTCATTCTCGTACCGCAGGATTGTTATTGCAACTGTTGTTCTCGGGGTTGTGATGGGAGTGACCTGCGCCTTCTCTACCCCAGAGAAGCCTCAGTCTGTGGTCCAAACTGATACGAAGGAAGATAAAATCAGGTAAGGGAAAGGAGAGGGAAAGAGGAAGAGTGGAAGAGTAAGAGAAGGATGATGAGGGGAGGAGGGAAACAACTGAGAGAAATAGATAAAAGAGAGTGAGAAAGAGAATAAGAAAGGGATAGCGAGTGAGAGAGAGGGTGTAAATGGGAAAGAGAATGAACAAAGTGAATACAAAAAAAAAATAAATAAATGAATAAAAAATACAAAGATAAAAAGAGGTAAAATAACAGACAAATATTGCACCAAAGCTCTTAAATATTCCTACTAATGATTTTTATGTCTAGCAGGCAAGATGGCAAATTTCCTGCTCTTGGCAAAAGGAGCAATGAAAAGAAGACCGGAGAAAGCCTTGCTCATGACGATGACGAAATCAACGACCATGGCAGACTCCATAATTCCTTCAGTCAGGAAATAGAAGCCCAACTCAGTTTAGAATCCTTTGAGAGCGATGAAGTTGATAAGGACTCAGGTAATCTTAATCTCAAACGCAACCATCACAATAAGAATAAACGAAGGCATTTCTGAGGGAAAAGATGCCTGTCAACCATGGTTACGATGGCGACAGCATGGCAACCACGAGGATGACAACGGCAATGCTAAGGATGAACGACCATATGCGTATACACTGATGTTTATATTTATATACCGATATATACATGTGTATACATACGTACTTATGGAAAATGAAAATTTAAATGTAGTCTCGAAACAATAGAAAGAAAATCATACAATCCGTCAAATAATAATCCTAATAATGAATAATTGATATACTAGGAAATGATAAATAATCATTACATTAATTGATAACCATAAGTAATGTTAGTTCTGCTTTTATGTAAACATAGAGAGCGAGCCATTGCCTGTGCTATTGTCATTATTGTACACGGCCAATATGCAGCCAATTAATAATGGTGTTTCACAGGGAAGATGAATAAAGAAATTAATGCACGTACATATACGTTTGAATCGCCCACCTTTTGTATGAAGATGTATAAGGTTTTGAAATATGTTGAAGTCTTTTCATATATTCTTAAAGACGCAGCAATCAAGATATCAAATAACAATAAAATGCATACATGTACATATTCATGTGAATATATATACGGATATATATATATATATATATAATGATATGCACACAGATATATATGTATACACATAAATGTATATAAATATATATAGTTTTGTGTATGTTTATATAAATAAATATTTACATATAAATATAAATATATATATAAATATATATATATATATGTGTGTGTGTGTGTGTGTGTGTGTGTGTGTGTGTGTGTGTGTGTGTGTGTGTGTGTGTGTAATATGTATGTATACGTATGGCTGTGCGTGTGTGTGTCTGTGTGTGTGTGTATTGTGTATGTGTTTGTCACATGTTTGGATACATAGAGATTTATAATCCTTGGTTATTTTGAAATCGTGATTGTATATATATATATATATATATATATATATATATATATATATATATATATATATATACATATATAAATATATGTGTGTGTGTGTGTGTACTGTATATATGTATACACGTTTTTATATATATTCACACAAATATAGATAATATACAAATGTGTGTATATATATGTATATATATGCATGTATATACATATACAGCCAATGCATGTGTATATATACAAATCAGTAAATGAAAAAGGGAATAACTCAATAAAATGAAGAGATGGAATTTGAAATTATACACACACACACACACACACACACACACACACACACACACACACACACACACACACATATATATATATATATATATATATATATATATATATATATATATATATATATTTATATATATATATATATATATATATATATATATATATATATATATATATATCACGATT
>NC_091571.1:33963444-33970944 GCF_042767895.1 Penaeus vannamei | reverse complement strand
ATCCACCGCGGGATGACCTCCACCCTTCATGAGAAATACGTGTCGATGACTTTCTCGACGGGATTCCGATCGTCTTCGTAGTCTTCGTCATCATAGTCTTCGTCGTCGTCGTCGCCTCCGCCGCATCCGCCTTCGTCATCGTCGTCATCATCATCTTCATCATCCTCATCGTCGTCCTCGTCCTCATCTTCATAGTCCTCGTCCTCGTCTTCGTAATCTTCGTCATCGTCGGGGTACTCCACGGTGTTGAACTCGCGCGTGTATTTGTGGGCGATATCGTCAACGTTATCCTGAGCGAAATGCTGGAATTGACAAGAAGGAAAATCGTCAAGAAAGTAGGCAGATAAAGGCCGTGTCACACTAGCACTTTTTCCGTCAATTTTTTTGACAATTTCATTTAACATAAATACAAACATTCTCGAATATAGCTCTTGATCTGACTTTGCTTGGTTGAAAAAGTTGACGAAGAGGTTTTCAAACGGAAACGATCATTATCGTCTGACTGGAGAATCGACAATTCGCTCAAAATTGGACAAAATTTCAGAAAACTGTAAAAAAAATTGACGGAAAAAGTGCTAAGGAATAGATGCTCATTAGTGGAGAATACCAGACTAAGATAACAAGAAAGAAGAGGGGAGGAGAATTAAGTGGATAGACATTTTGGCAGACAGGAACATTGGTGTAAATTGAGGATCATTCTGGTCTTTTAACGAGAATAAAAATAGTGAGATGAGAGGGAGAGAGAGAGAGAGAGAAACAGAAATAGGAACAGAGAGAAAACAGGAAAACCTTTGGAAAATGTCATGAACACCTTACAATCATAATAAATAATATATTGAACTAGTCCTTTTTATCAATAGTTACCAAATTTTCATTGATATGCAATGGCATTTAGAACTCTGAATACATTACGGTGTGCAATAGGAACGATATTTGCGTAAACTACATTACGGTAATAGACAGATAGATAGACAAATATAAAAGGAGATAACACAGAAGCATAACTAATATATGAAATGAAGAACATATTCGTTTTCGCATAATTTGCAGAAAAAATAACATAAGATAAGGCAAACAAATGTTGAGTGATATAATAACATAGTCACCCTTAACTCAAATTGTTGTTTTCATAGAAAATGAAATCATAGAGGAGTAACCAAAGAAAATTATAAGTTGAATATATATACCTAAGGCCAAAAGAAATATTATCCTTGTTATGGATTTCTTCATTGTTATTGTCATTCTCTAATAATTATGTTTAGTAGTAGCAATATAATAACTGATAATGTCATTATTGTTATTTCTTTTATCATTAGCATTATTGTTGTTGTAGTTATTATTATTATTATTATTATTATTATTATTATTATCATTATTATTATTATTATTATCATTATTATTATTATTATTATTATTATTATTATTATCATTATTTTTTTATCATTATTATCATTATTTTTATTATTATTATATTTCCATTACTATTACTATTTTCATCATTGTTATTATTATTCATCATTATTATTATTATTATTGTTATCATTATCATTATTGTCATTATCAACACAATTATTATTATCAATATTGTTACTACGATTTCAACTACTACTGCTACTACGTTTACCATCAACGTTATTATTATTACTACGACTACTATTATTATTGTTATCATCGTCTTTATTGTCATTGTTATTCATACTATGACTTTTAATCCTCCTCCTCCTCCTCCTCATCATCATCATCATCATCATCATCATCATCCCCATCCTCCTCCTCCTCCTCCTCCTCCTCTTCCTTTTCCTCCTCCTCTTCCTCCTCCTTCTCATCATCATCATCATCAACATCATCCTCTTCCATCCTCTTCCTTCTTTTCCTCATCATCATCATCATCAGCATTGTCACCATCCTCTTCCTCATTCTCATCCTCTTCATCCTCATCCTCATCACTTGAACAATCAATAACAATGCCACACAAAGTCCTCAGTCTCCTTCCTATATAAAAACACCACACACAATACTCAACATAGTTCAAGAGTCCCGTACCACAAAGTCCTCAGTCTTCACCCTATATAAGAACACCAATTACACATCATATATTTTGTCAAGATTCTTTTATGTGTGACGATTGATGCCATACCTTTATATCATCCCTATAATCAGGGCTGTTTGGATCGACCAGAGGATCCTCTCCTGTTGGCGCTTCATCGGCCACAACCGCCCACACCGCAAGGACAACGATCAACATCCGTCTGGAATGCATTTAATGGGTTAGTAATGGGTTTCTTTGTGTCATTTGTATTCATTAGATTTTTTGTTTTGTTTTGTTTATTGTTGTTTTTTGCTATTATTTGTAAAGATTATTACTGTTAGTATTATTATCATAATTTATTTGTATTATTGTTACTTTTATTACTATTATTATTATTAACATCATTATCATTGTTATCATCATTATTATGATAATAATAATTTATTGTTATTAATATCTTCTAATTATCATTATTATTACTATTATACTATCATTAATTTTTTCATTATCAAATGTCATTATTGTTATTTTTGCTATTGTTGTTGTTATTGTTATTATCATTATTATTATTATCATTATCATTATTATTATTATTATTATCAATCATCATTATCAGTTTTATTATTATTAATACCATTATCCGTATTACTATTGTTACCATAATCATTACTTATTATTATCATTATCACTGTCTTACCAGTAGTAGTAGTAGGATTGTTACCATTCATTTTTTAGCCTTATTCTTGCATGTAACATCACTATTTGTATTTTCTTAGTCATTGCAATTATTACCTCCACCAAGAAGCTTATGTTTTGGATAGCGTTGGTTGATTAGTTTGTTTGTTGGTTCACAAGATGACTCATATGAACGTCTTTTAAGATTTTTTTTTTTTTTTTTTTTTTTTTTTTTTTTAGCAGAGGAGTTTCTTAAATGCTATTAAATTTCAGTGGGTGATCTAGATCACCCGTCCGGATCCAGGAGTTTTTTAGGTGGTTACGTCATTTTTGTTTCCTATTTTTAATTCACTTTATTATTGTAGACGGTATTGTTGTTATTCATAGTATTATCATTATTGTTGTTATCTTCATCATTATTGATGTCATTATCATTATTAGCATCATTGTTATCATTATCAATGTTATTGCTATTTCTATTATCATTATTGTTGGTACTATTGTTATTATCATTAGAATAGTATTAGTAGCGTTGTTGATGTTCTTATTACTGTCATCATTAATGTCATCATAGTTATAATTATTGATGTAATTATCATTATCATTTTGATTATTGTTGTTATCATTATCATCAATAGTTGTTGTTGTAGTAGTAGTAGTAATGTTATTATCAATAATGTTTTTGTTTTTTAATTATCATTATGCATTATACTACTATCATTAATATCAATATTACTACCCTTATTATTATGATTATTCATTAGCGTTATCATCGTTATTCATCTATTCATATATCATCATCATCATTGTTATTATTATATTATTGTTATTTCTATAATCATTATCATTATTATCATTATTATCTATCATTATTATTATCATTTTTATTATCATTATTTTTGTTACATTATTAATAATAAAACTATTATCATTGTTGTTATAATTATCATCATTAGCATTATTATTGTTTTTGTTATTCTTATTGTTATTATCATAATCTTTATTATAATCTTATTGTTATCATTATTATCAATACTATTATTATAGTTATTATTGTTGTTATTGTTATTATCATTACATTCTTATTCTTATCATCATCATCACTGTTATCATCATCAATATTGTTACTATTATCATGATTATAATCATCATTATCATTTGTTGTTGTTCTTTTATATTTTTTATCATTAATATGAATTTATTATGATTATCATTAACATTATCATCATCGGTCTTTTGATGTTATTGCTGATTTTATTATAACTTTCAATTATTTTTGTACCATCAATCTTATCTTTTTTTGTCATTAGTATCATTACCATTTTCATAGTGTTTTATAGTGTTTTCACAGTGCGAAAGATCTTTTATTCTAATCAATATCAGACTTTCATGATAGCGACAATGGCATAGATAACTATAGTTTGTCTTGTGTTGCAGTTAAGGATGTATAGTCCTTCAAATTCATAATCCAGTATTTTATATCCATCACTACATAGCATAGCTCAGTGGTAGAGTGCTGGCTTTGCAATCGCATGGTCCTGGGTTCGCGCCCGGCTGTCCCTCTCAGTCGACTCAGCTGTGAATGAGCGCTGGTATGCTGACGTCAGCATACTGGGGTCAAAGCCGGGGTTTAAAGGGACTGGTCACCCTGCCGCATCATCCCGCGGCTTAGTAACCATGTTTCTCTATAAAACATGTCCCTTACGTCCAGATGGATATGGGACCAACTTTGACACGGCAATAACTCTAAATCATGCTGTGTATTCGAATGATAATTAAAGACATGTGATACTGTTTGGTATTGTGAAATTGATATAAGGTAACACATGCTCTAGAAAAGTGGAACTAGGCTGATCATTTTACGAAACTGTTCCATGGTGCATGCTTCTCTAAGATAGACCATATCATTCTGTATAAGTACAAATTAGTATACAAATGTCTTTGCTACATGAGTATTGAATATGCAGTAGATACACATATATATGTAAAATTACACACGTACTTTAACGCATACTTACACACACATATATGTTTATATGTATATATATACCCATGTGAATATGCGTGTGTGTGTGTGTACCACCAATACCATGGGTCCATAGCTATTAAAGAAAGTGTTAACATGCCTGAGACCTGGCATTACACCCTTCTATTTTCAAATTAGTTGCCATTAGCTAATCGTGTGCCAAGGGTCCTCACAGAACAGAATCCGTGCATGAAATAGTGTGGCAGCTTTACAGACATCCTTCAAAACTTGTATGCGCTTTAATTCAGTCACATTACATGCCATAACGTTCAAACTGCGTATGTGTATATATTACTTTAGCCGTGAGGTTTATTACCCCCCCCCCCCAAAAAAAAAAAATATATATATATATATATATATATATATATATATATATATATATATATATATATATATATATATATAATAATAATAATAATAATAATAATAATGATAAAATAAAAATAAAAAATTAAAATCCATTTATCCTCAGGCAATATTGATAAAACTTTGAATATCTTGTGTATAAAGGATCTTCCTGTGTTTATAAGATCATGGCTTTAAAAATACACTATGACACCTTGAACGTGTGCGATTTGAAGACTGCAGTACACACACATTAACTGCAAAACATTCATGTCGTGAAAATGAAGCTTCGAAACAAAACGAAGGTTGTGTTAAATGGGTTTTTGGCAAAGGCTTTGACTATCATGATACTACAACATAATACATAATACGTACAATGATAGTAATGATGATGATAATGATATCAATAATACATTTGAACCTATCTATCTATTAATTAATCTATACATCTATCTATCCATCTATCTATCTATCTATCTATCTCTGTCTATCTATATCTATCTATCTATATCTGTCTATCTATCTATATATCTATCTATCTATCTATCTATCTACCTATCTATCTATCTATATGAACAGATACCGAGTTGAGAGAAAGGCACGATAGAAGGATATACTGAGACGTGAAGGTGAAATAAGGTCCTATTTTGCGGGGGGGGGGGGTAGACACCGTCATTATGTTTCAGAATGAATGTGATCACACAAACACATACACATATGTATGTATATATTTATACATATTGATACATGTATTCATATATGTATAAATATATATGTACATATATGCATATATATGTGCGTGTGTGTCTGTATGTATGCATGCGCATATATATGTATATATACATGTATGTATGTGTATATTTATAAATACCTATATATGTGTCTATATATATATATATATATATATATATATATATATATATATATATATATGTATGTATGTATGTATGTATGTATGTATATACACAGACACACCAGTACGATATTTAGAGTATTCACTTTCTAGAATCAAAAATAATAATAGCATCCGATTAAACTCCCTGATAAAGTGTGTAAGTGTTCCTGTTTCCTAGAAGTAGCCCTAGGACAGGAGCCCACGTACCTCATCGCCATGGCTATCCGAGTATTTAGTCTTCACTCTTCGGTCTCAGGAAATCGGTGTTTGGAAACGGCCATACACACTCAGCAAAGGTCCGGCACAGGTTTAAAGGCCTTTATATATATACGTGCATTTGTGTGTACATATAAAGGCCAAGCACACGAGTGGTGAAGGACGGTCCACGTTGTACGGAAGGACGTTGTACAGACCACGGTGGCGCTCCGGTATTGTTGTGTAAACCTGACGTGTTACAGTGGCAGAGAGACACGACTGTTGAGGGAGAGAGCACCGGCTTGTACAGGTGTTCGAGACACTTGTGTTTTTCCCCGTGTGTTGTGGGGATGGTAAAATATTGTGGTGTGTGTGTGGGCTTTGTCGGGGCTATTGTTCGAAGGGGCTTTTCAGATCTTCGCTCTCTTTCTGTTTGCTATGCCTCTCTTCCTCCATCAATTCTCTTTTGCTTTCTCTATCTTGTTTATTTCATTATCATTATGATTATTACCATTTTTTTATTCTTATTACCGTTTTTTTATCATCGTCATTATTATTATCATTATTATTATTATATTTTGCTTTCTCTCTCATGATTTTATTATTATTATTATTATTATTATTATTATTATTATTATTATTACCGTTTTTTGTTCCTATTACCGTTTTTTTATCATTATTATTATTATCATCATCATCATCATCATTATCATTATTATTATTATTATTATTATTATTACGATCAATATTGTTGTTAGCAATAGTATCATTACCATTATTGTTATCTTTATCATTAACATTATTATTGGTATTATTATTAGTATTGTTATAACGATAATCATCAATGTTATCATGATTTTTATTATTACTATGCTTAGTAGTTATAATGTTATAATTATCATAATTGTTATTATTATCGGTATTAATGCTATTACCATTATCATCATCATTATCATTATTGTTATTATTATCATTATCATCGTCATTATTATTGTTATTATTATCATTATCATCGTCATTATCATTATTGTTATTATTATCATTATCATTATCATTTCATATCTTTTATTATTAATATCATTATCGTTATTATCAGCATTAACACTGTTGTTGCTGTAATACTCAGTAAAAGCGTCATTTCAGATACCCTCCGTATTATTTTTGTTATCATTATCAATCATATCAATATATTTATCATTAGCATGATTAAATGATGCTATTATTATCCATCATTGATATTGTTACCTTTTTTCATGAATACTATTATCAACATAATCACCTGTTTTCTTAGATATTGACTAATTTATAATTTGCACTTCGTTGTATTGTCAATTT
>NC_091571.1:33936360-33938860 GCF_042767895.1 Penaeus vannamei | reverse complement strand
CCTGTTCAGGTTCAACGGCCGGTTGTTCAGGTGCATACACGGGTACCTCTTCTTGAACCTGTTCAGGTTCAACGGCCGGTTGTTCAGGTGCATACACGGGTACCTCTTCTTGAACCTGTTCAAGTTCAACGGCCGGTTGTTCAGGTGCATACACGGGTATCTCTTCTTGAACCTGTTCAGGTTCAACGGCCGGTTGTTCAGGTGCATACACGGGTACCTCTTCTTGAACCTGTTCAGGTTCAACGGCCGGTTGTTAAGGTGCATACACGGGTACCTCTTCTTGAACCTGTTCAGGTTTAACGGCCGGTTGTTCAGGTGCATACACGGGTACCTCTTCTTGAACCTGTTCAGGTTCAACGGCCGGTTGTTCAGGTGCATACACGGGTACCTCTTCTTGAACCTGTTCAGGTTCAACGGCCGGTTGTTCAGGTGCATACACGGGTACCTCTTCTTGAACCTGTTCAGGTTCAACGGCCGGTTGTTCAGGTGCATACACGGGTACCTCTTCTTGAACCTGTTCAGGCTCAACGGCCGGTTGTTCAGGTGCATACACGGGTACCTCTTCTTGAACCTGTTCAAGTTCAACGGCCGGTTGTTCAGGTGCATACTCGGGTACCTCTTCTTGAACCTGTTCAGGTTCAACGGCCGGTTGTTCAGGTGCATACACGGGTACCTCTTGAACCTGTTCAGGTGCATACACGGGTACCTCTTGAACCTGTTCAGGTTCAACGGCCGGTTGTTCAGGTGCATACACGGGGGCCTCTTGAACCTGTTCAGGTTCAACGGCTGGTTCAGGTGCATACACGGGTGCCTCTTGAACCTGTTCAGGTTCAACGGCCGGTTGTTCAGGTGCATACACGGGGGCCTCTTGAACCTGTTCAGGTCCAACGACTGGTTGTTCAGGTGCATACACGGGTACCTCTTGAACCTGTTCAGGTTCAATGACTGGTTGTTCAGGTGCATACACGGGTACCTCTTGAACCTGTTCAGGTTCAATGACTGGTTCAGGTGCATACACCAGTTCAGGTTCAACGGCTGGCAGTGCTGGTACTTCTTGTATCAGAACTTCTGCCGCCTGCCGTCTTCGCTGTCTTGATTTATCTTCTGCCGCCTGCCGTCTCCGCTGTCTTGATTCTGCCGCCTGCCGTCTTCGCTGTCTTGATTTATCTTCTGCCGCCTGCCGTCTCCGCTGTCTTGATTCTGCCGCCTGCCGTCTCCGCTGTCTTGATTCTGCCGCCTGCCGTCTCCGCTGTCTTGATTTATCTTCTGCCGCCTGCCGTCTCCGCTGTCTTGATTTATCGTGGGAATCTTCATCCTGGAAACCTGATTGGTCCTGGAAATTCATCCTGGAAATCTTCATCCTGGAAATCAGGTCCGTATCCTGGTTGGTCCTGGAACTGTTCAGGTCTGAATCCTGGTTTACCCTGATACTGTTCAGGTCCCAAACCTGGTTTACCCTGATACTGTTCAGGTCCCAAACCTGGTTTACCCTGATACTGTTCAGGTCCCAAACCTGGTTTACCCTGATACTGTTCAGGTCCCAAACCTGGTTTACCCTGATACTGTTCAGGTCCCAAACCTGGTTTACCCTGATACTGTTCAGGTCCCAAACCTGGTTGACCCTGATACTGTTCAGGTCCCAAACCTGGTTGACCCTGATACTGTTCAGGTCCCAAACCTGGTTTACCCTGATACTGTTCAGGTCCCAAACCTGGTTGACCCTGATACTGTTCAGGTCCAGAACCTGGTTGACCCTGATACTGTTCAGGTCCCAAACCTGGTTGGTCCTGGAACTGTTCAGGTCTGAATCCTGGTTTACCCTGATACTGTTCAGGTCCCAAACCTGGTTTACCCTGATACTGTTCAGGTCCCAAACCTGGTTTACCCTGATACTGTTCAGGTCCCAAACCTGGTTTACCCTGATACTGTTCAGGTCCCAAACCTGGTTTACCCTGATACTGTTCAGGTCCCAAACCTGGTTTACCCTGATACTGTTCAGGTCCCAAACCTGGTTGACCCTGATACTGTTCAGGTCCCAAACCTGGTTTACCCTGATACTGTTCAGGTCCCAAACCTGGTTGACCCTGATACTGTTCAGGTCCAGAACCTGGTTGACCCTGATACTGTTCAGGTCCCAAACCTGGTTGACCCTGATACTGTTCAGGTCCAGAACCTGGTTGACCCTGATACTGTTCAGGTTCAGCCTTCTCAAGAGGAATTTTCTCCAGGAGAGGTGGTACGTCCCGCTCAAGCAGTTCAAGGCCTCCCTTTGCCAGTTCCTTCCAACCCAGTAGGGGCTTGGAAGATTCCGGTTCTTCAGCACGGGAAGCCATTTTCATCGCTGGCTGAGGTGCCGACAATTTGGCAAGAACTGAAATGATCCCGATGATCACAATCAGGACAACTACACTGCTGTATAGCTCAGCACGGGAAGCCATTTTCATCGCTGGCTGATGTGCCGACAATTTGGCAAGAACTGAAGTGATCCCGATGATCATCA
>NC_091571.1:33911360-33913860 GCF_042767895.1 Penaeus vannamei | reverse complement strand
TAATGTTAAGCGAGTCACTTGACCTTCGTTTCAGCTGGGTACACTGCGCATTCACATCTCTGCCCATGGTTATTTTCGTGTTCATTTTTTCTTTCTTTATGGTGTTATCCAGTCACACCCTCACTCCTTCCTTTCTTTCCCTCTTCACTTAGACTCACTTAGGGTTTGTTAGACTCTTAAGACTCTCCTAAGTGATAACATTCAAAGTGCTCAAGTTACGTCACGATTGTTGTTGTTTTTTTTTCCTATTTCATTAACTCTTTCGTCTTTTCTTTTCCGTGTTTAGGGTGTATTTCTTTTCCGCCTTAGAGTGTCCTGTGGTCGACGTACTGAGGGTCCAAGTATTTCGAACAAAAACTGTTTTTTTCTCCAGCTTTTTTTTTCTCTGCCTTTCTCTCTGTCTTTCTCTCTGTCTTTCTCTCTGTCTTTCTCTCTGTCTTTCTCTCTCTCTCTCTCTCTTTCTCTCTCTCTCTCTCTCTCTCTCTCTCTCTCTCTCTCTCTCTCTCTCTTTCTCTCTCTCTCTCTCTCTTTCTCTCTCTCTCTCTCTCTCTCTCTCTCTCTCTATTTCTCACTTTCTCACTTTCTCACTCTGTTTGTCTGTCTGTCTGTCTGTCTGTCTCGTTCTCTCTCTCTCTCTCTCTCTCTCTCTCTCTCTCTCTCTCTCTCTCTCTCTCTCTCTCTCTCTTACTCTCTCTCTCTTACTCTCTCTCTCTCTCTCTCTCTCTCTCTCTCTCTCTCTCTCTCTCTCTCTCTCTCTCTCTCTTTCTCTCTCTCTCTCTCTCTCTCGTGGCTATTTTCCCCTTCAACCTACAGCACGTTGACCCTCATAACTCTCTCAAAACAGATGATGAGCGAGTGGCGAGTCGTCGTCTGGATCGCCTTTGCCACGCTCCTCCTGGCGATCCCTCCTTCCGTCACTTCCGCAGCCGTGGCGGACACCTCCTCTTCCTCCTCCTCCTCCTCCTCCTCTGGCGACATCATATCGTCCTCCTCCTCCTCCTCTTCCTCTTCGTCAAACGCAGCGGCTCTCAGACAGAGTGTGGACACGTCGGGAGTGAGGAATGGCGAGTGTGCGTATATGGACCCGCTGGGAAGGTCGGTCAAGGTGTGTGTCCTGTTTTTTTTTTTTTTTTTTTTTTTTTTTTGTCAAGGGTGTCCTTCTGTTTTTTTTTTTTTTTTTTTGTCAAGGTGTGTGTCCTGTTTTCTTTTTTTGGTCAAGGTGTGTGTCCTTCTGTTTTTTGTTGTTGTTGTTGTTGGTCAAGGTGTGTGTCCTGTTTTTTTTTTGGGGGGGGGGTCGGTCAAGGTGTGTGTCCTGTTTTTTTTTTTTTTGGTTGGTCAAGGTGTGTCCTTCTGTTGTTGTTTTTTTTTTGGGGGGGGGTTGGTCAAGGTGTGTCCTGTTTTTTTTTTTTTTTTTTGTCGGTCAAGGTGTGTCCTGTTTTTTTTTTTTTTTTTTTTTTTTTTTTTGGTCGGTCAAGGTGTGTGTCCTGTTTTTTTCGGTCAAGGTGTGTGTCCTGTTTTTTTTTTTTTTTTTTTTTTTTGGTTGGTCAAGGTGTTTTTTTGTTTCTTGTTTTGTTTTGTTGGTCTGTCAAGGTGTGTGTCCTTCTGTTTTTGTTGTTTTTTGTTTTGTTTTGTTTTGTTTTTGTTGTTGTTTTGTTTTGTTTTGTTTTTGTTGGTCGGTCAAGGTGTGTGTCCTTCTGTTTTTGTTGTTTTTTGTTTTGTTTTGTTTTGTTTATGTTGTTTTTTGTTTTGTATTGTTAAGTTGGGCGGTCAAGGTGTGTGTCCTTCTGTTTTTGTTGTTTTTTGTTATGTTTTGTTTTGTTTTTGTTGTTTTTTGTTTTGTTTTGTTTTGTTGGTCGGTCAAGGTGTGTGTCCTTCTGTTTTTGTTGTTTTTTGTTTTGTTTTGTTTTGTTGGTCGGTCAAGGTGTGTGTCCTTCTGTTTTTGTTGTTTTTTGTTTTGTTTTGTTTTGTTTTGTTGGTTGGTCAAGGTGTGTGTCCTTCTGTTTTTGTTGTTGTTGTTGTTCAATATTTTTCAATATATGTTTGTTTGGCTGTTTTCCCATGTAAATATATTTATGGTTGTTTACGTTTTCATCTTTACGTACATACACATGTATAGCACACATACATACACACACACACACACACACACACAACACACACACAACACACACACACACACACACAAAACAAACAAACACAAACAAACACACACACATTCAAACAAACACAAACACACACAACACACACACTCAAACACACACATAAACAAACACACAAAAACAAACACACACACTCAAACAAACACAAACAAACACACAAACACAAACACAGATAGATCCCTCTCTCACCGCTTGCATCTGAAGCCAAACACCTTGCTCGTTTCCATGGCAACCAGTTCTCTTTTTTTCCTCTTCACTCAACTCTATTGTTTATTTATACTACGCCCTAGAGCTTTAATTTTATTCTTTCTTCGTCCTTCGCAGAATTAGGAGATTTTACC
>NC_091571.1:33903860-33906360 GCF_042767895.1 Penaeus vannamei | reverse complement strand
TATAGATAGAGTAACGGGAATAATGATGGAAATAGCAATTAAAACAATAACCATAAAGGTAATGATATTACCAATAGTAATTGCAATGATAATAATGACGATGATGATTATAATGATGGCAATGATTATAATTGAATATTTGTAACAATAACGATTATGATAATAATGATAGTAATAACAATGATAACGATAATGATAATAATAATGCTTATAATGATGATAATAGTAATGATAATGATGATTATAAACATGATTAGTACAGTGATGAAGATAACAAGAGGAATATCAATAACAATAATAATGATAATCCTTATCATCATCAGTATTATAATATAGACAATAATAACAATAAAAATAATGATATTGATAAGGATTATAATGACTGATAAAAGTAATCATATGACAATAATGATAACAATAATAACAATATTGAAAAGGATAATAACAAAAACTATAATAAAAGTAACAGTAATAATGATAATGAAAATAATGAAGATAATAGTGATAAAAACTATGATAATGATAACGAGGATGGCAATGATAGCTATGCTAATGATGATGATAATAAAGATAATGATAATAGCGATGATAACGATAATAATAATGATCACAAAAAACGATAATTGTAATAATAATGATATTGATAATGATAATGTTAATGATAAAAATATTGATAATGATGATGTTAATGATAAAAATATTGATAATGATAATGTTAATGATAAAAATATTGATAATGATAATGTTAATGATAAAAATATTGATAATGATAATGTTAATAAAAAATGTTGATAATAATAATAGTATTAATGACAATAACATCAATGATAATGATAATGAACAAACTGATGAAGAAAGTGATAATGATAATAATGATGATAGTAATATGAATAGGAATTGAATATGAATATGAATAAAATTAATAATAATGATAAGAGTACTGAGAGTAATAATGATAATAATAATGATGGTAAAAACAACAGCAATAACAATGATAATAATAATAGTAGGGATAAGGATAAGGATAATAAGGGTAATAGCAGTAATGATAATAATTACAATAATAATAACTATAAAAATGCTAATAATAACAACAATGATACCAACAACAATAATGCTAATGATAATGATAATATCATAATGATAATGACAATAATAAAAGTAATGCTAATAATGATATTGACAATAACAACAATCTTCATAATGATGATAAAAATAGTGATAATGATAATGATAACAATGATGATGATATTAACAATAATATCAATGATAATAATAGCGATAATAATAATAATAATAATAATAAAAGCAATTATAATAATGATGATAATGATAACGATATCAACAACAATCATGGTAATGATAACAATGATATTAATAACAATCATGATAATAATAATAATAAGAAGAAGAAGATTGATAATGGAAATAATAATGACAATAACGATGATGACAATGATAATCATGATGATGTGATAATAATGATAATAATGATAATAATGATGGTGATAATGATAAAAATACATGACAATAATAGTAATGATAATGATAATAATAACAATAGTAATAATAATAATGATAATAATAATGATAATGATGATAATAATATTAATAATAATAATAATAATAATATTAATAATAATAACAATAGTAATAGTAATAATGATAATTATAGTGATAATGATAATAATCATTATTATTATAATTGTTATCATTATTATTATTATTACTGTTATTATCATTATTATTATTATTATTATTATAGTAATAATGATAACAATGATAATAATAGGAATAATGATAATATGATAATCATGCTGATGATAATAATTATTACAATGATGTCAATAATGATGACGATAACAATAATAGTGATAATGGTAATTTTGATAATAATATTTACAAACATGATAATAATGATCATAATATTTACAAACATGATAATAATGATAAATAATGATAATGATATTTACAAACATGATAATAATGATGATAATGATAATGATAATAATAATAATAATAATAATAATAATAATAATAATAATAATAATAATAATAATAATAATAATAACAATAATAATAATAATAATAATGATAATAATAACAAGAACAACGATAATGATAATTATGATAACTATGATGATAATAATGATAATGACAATAATAACTAGGATAATATTAAAAATAATAATTATAATTATAAAAATCATTATTATTTTTTTCTTCTTTCCTTTTCCTTGAACTGGAATATTTTATAACGATCCGACATGTATGTTCATTGTCAGAATTGTAACTTCTTTTTTCTTTTTTCTTTTTTTGACTCTTCATGTTCGTATTGAGTCGATATACATCCTGAAAAGATATGGTGAGAATAGGAAAAAATACATTTCGTCATACCGACATTTTTTTCTTTTTTTCTCTCTCTCTCTCTCTCCCTTTTTTGTACTGAAGAGAAGAATATAAATTTCCTGTTCAGCCATGGTTATGCTGGACTCTGCTA
>NC_091571.1:33854027-33864027 GCF_042767895.1 Penaeus vannamei | reverse complement strand
CCCTCCCTCTCCCTCCCTCTCCCTCCCTCTCTCGAGAAAGAGAGGGAGAGCTTGGCTGTAACTCTGGAAATGTCCGTGTTATCCTTACGGTGAGAATTCAGGCTGCGGAAGAGGACGGTTGAACGGATGCGCAAAAAAGGTGTTTGTGTACCGTGTCTGAGTGGCTGAAATAGAGTCTAATGGTCCAAAGAAAGACAGATTTCGGATGTGGCTGAAAAAAAAACAGATTTCGGATGTGGCTGCAGGATAGGGGTGTTGGCTATCCCTCTTCGCCAAATGGGACGAGCAGTTTAATGTGTTGGGATAGGGAAAGGGATAGAATACGAGAGGAGAGGAAGTAGGAAGAAAAAAGAGGAAAGGGGAAGGAGAAAGAGGGGGATTTAAGACCTTTTTAAGACTTTTTAAGACTCGTACCAATTGTTTTTTATCCCCAAGGACCAACCTGCGTGGGCGTGATGCAGCCCAGTATTAAAACGAACAGCTTTTTTTTCGCTTAAACACCAGATCGAGCCAGTTCCCATTCGTACCCAAATGTGGTTTCTGTTGTACCACGATTTTGCAGCATATCACAAAGCTCGCCTCGCTGTGCAACGGCTGAAGCGACCTGGGGCGTCAGCTGGTGGCGTGGGCTGATCCGAGACAATTTTTAACTTTATTTTTTTTTTTTACTAAATTACACTTATGTAGGTCTGGTCACAGCTTTTAAAATTCCCCAGAATAGTTCATTTTTGAACCATTGTCTTCGCTTCGTTCATCTACTCCCCCCCTGCTCCCCCCACCCCCTCCCCCCTCCCCCAAGGAAAAAGCAGAGATAACGCCCTGGGACCACCACCCACCCCCCCTCCATCCCCTCCACCCTAGTCTACCTCCCCCCCCCCCCGCGATCGCTTCATGAGGTAACGAAAGAAGAAAGAAAAAAAAAAGTACAGTAGCACGATGGGATGTTCAGTACAGTTTTGATTTTCCTCATTTCTCTCGAAAGAAATGCCTCCACTGTCATGACTTTTTGATTAACCCTCATATGTATACACACACACGCACATACAAACACACGCACTCACACACACACACACACACATGCACACACACACACACACACACACACACACACACACACACACACACACACACACACACACACACACACACACACACACACACACACACACACACACAAACACAGACACACACACAGAAGCATGCATAGTCCCCCCCCCCCGCCTCCCCTTCCCGAGACCCACCCGGGTGCTTGAGCATGGCGGGCAGCGACCCGAGCAGCGGCCAGCGCCTCGGGCCGGGGACAGCCTCGAAGGCCAGCGGGCGTCGCTCCTCCTCCAGCTGCGGCGAGGCGACGGGGGCAGCCTCCGACGCCGCCCCTCGGAGGTGAGGCCGAAGGAGCGAAGGAATCCGGGCCAGGCGCTGCATGCTGCTGCTTGTCTGCATCGTCTGCGCTGCCTGCAGTGGGATGGGGTTTGTAGCAATTATTATCATTGCAATTATCAGCATTGAAAAATCTTTATTATTATATTTTTTTTATAATTGCAAATTATTATCACTGCAATTATTATCATTGCAATTATTATCATTGCAATTATCACTGCAATTATTATCATTGCAAATTATTATCATTGTAAATTATTATCATTGTAAATTATTATCATTGCAATTATTATCACTGCAATTATTATCATTGCAAATTATTATCATTGTAAATTATTATAATTGCAATTATTATCATTGCAATTATCATCATTGCAATTATCACTGCAATTATTATCATTGCAAATTATTATCATTGTAAATTATTATCATTGCAATTATTATCACTGCAATTATCATTGCAAATTATTATCATTGTAAATTATTATCATTGTAAATTATTATAATTGCAATTATCATCATTGCAATTATTATCACTGCAATTATTATCATTGCAAATTATTATCATTACAATTATTATCACTGCAATTATTATCATTGCAAATTATTATCATTACAATTATTATCACTGCAATTATTATCATTGCAAATTATTATCATTACAATTATTATCACTGCAATTATCATCATTGCAAATTATTATCATTACAATTATTATCACTGCAATTATTATCATTGCAAATTATTATCATTACAATTATTATCACTGCAATTATTATCATTGCAAATTATTAGCATTGCAATTATTATCATTGCATAGTATTAGAATTGCAATTATTATCATTTCAAAGTAATAGTAGTCATTATCATTACCAGCTTATTGTGATTACAATTTCCCTTAATCAATGGCAACAATTGTAATCATTAACCAATATGCATTATTACTATTTCTAATTTATAGGTAATCAAACCATTACCTTCAGTGCTATAAAGTTAATTTTCTCAAAGTCAACAGATAATTAAATCAATATGAATCATATTTTTCATCTTAACTTTCGTACTCGCCATAGATACATATTACATGGAAAGTGTAAAATGAGCAAAAAAAAAATCTTTCTCGATTATGCGTATTTTGGCGAGGAATCCCTCAAGCTATCCGGTTGCAGAATTTGTTGCATAAGGAAGATATGTGCGGTTAAGTGAAAGGTTGAACGTGTAAAGGTGATAATGAACGTACTAGTAGCTGTAGATATGGTAATGAGATGATGGTGAGAATAATATTAATGATGGTGATAATAATAACACTGATGATGATGATGAGGAGGAGGAGGAGGAGGAGGAAGTTGAGGATGATAAAAATAATAATGATAACAATAACGATAACAATAGTAATAAAATTAATAACAATAACTATACTAACAATAATAATAATGATAATGATAATATCAATAATATAATGATGATGATAATAATAATTAATAATAATAATAATAAAAATAATAATGATAATAATAATAGTAATAATAATAATAATAATAATAGCACTAATACTATTATAAGTAACATTAATAATAAATAATAACACCCACTATATTCCCACAATTTGTAACATTCTGAAGGTGAACAACTCCGCAACACTGACAGATTATTCAGTGACGGAATTATGACCCCTATTGCATTCTCAAATAGAGTTCACATTCTTACATTTCTCGGGAGATTATGCTATCGCTCGTGTGGCTGAGTATAGGACTTTGTTATTATCATTATTATCTTATCAGCATTATCTTAGTTATTATTATCATTTTAGTTATTTTATCATTATTATCTTAGTTATCATTATTATCTTAGTTATCATTATTATCTTAATTATCATTATTATTTTAGTTATTATCATTATTATCTTAGTTATCAACATTATTATTTTTGTTATTGTTATTTAGTTATTATTATGTTATTTTATTATCATAATCATCTTAGTTTTCATTATTATCTTTGTTAGTGTTATTGTTGTCATCATTTCTATTACTAATATTGCTGTTTTTCGGCACTTTTATTAATATTACGGTTATCTTTAGTATCGTCTTTATTATCATTTTCATATTACTATCGTAATTGGTGTTACTGTTATAGTCATTTGTGATGATATTTCTATGGTCGATGTTATAAGCATTGCTGTATAATCATTATCATTATTGTATCATTGTCGTAAGCAACACTTCTATCAATATTATTACCTCAAGTATTTGCACTTGTAGTGAATATATACAAACAAAAACACCTCTGTGTATATGTCTATGTAATATATATATATATATATATATATATATATATATATACATATATGTATGTATGTATTTATGTATGTATGCATGTATGTATATGCCAGACTGTAGACTTTGGTCCGCGCACTTGTTTCGCAGATCCGTCCGCGCAAGTGTAGACAAAATTATGTTTTCCGCGCATGAAAAAGTGTAATATTCCCCGCGCAAGAAAAGTACTCTAGAGGCTGGTGTATATGTATGTGTGTGTATATATATATATATATATATATATATATATATATATATATATATATATATATATATATATATGTTTGTGCGCACGGACGCGCGTGTATGTGCTTGTGCTTGTGTGTGTGTGTGTGTGTGTGTGTGTGTGTGTTTGTGTGTGTGTGTGTGTGTGTGTGTGTGTGTGTGTGTGTGTGTGTGTGTGTATGTGTTTATATATATAAATATACATGTGTGTGTGTAAGAGTATAAGAACGATTTTGCTCTTGTGGAAGCCTCGTCCGTTTGTAAATCCAAAGTTGGTCCTTATAACAGACAGTGATATTGCAAGCACCATCCCCATCCTTTGCAGCGACCTATCCTTTCCCACTCCTGAGGGTCACGTGCAGCTGCTTGTTTTCTTCGTTTATCGTCTATCCCACTTACACAGAAGATCGCAGGTCCACAGGTGCCAAAGGAAGTAAAGAGAAGGCAGCGGGAGGTAAGCTCGAAAGAAAGTGTTAGACTGTCGAGCCTAAAATCCAAGTTATTTTAAAGCGTATTAAAAAATTCTCAAAATATTTGACGCCGACGTAATGGCCAGAAAGCGAACAGGTTTGACTGGGGTTGACGGAGGTCTCGGCCAATCAGCGACACGCATCGTTTTGTTATATATACATATATTACAGTTTGTAAACAGAGCTTCATAATGGTCGAGGAAGTCAGCCAATTTCCATAATCCTTTTCGTGGGCGTATAAATCGTACACTGAAGGGAAGGGTTTTAATCTCTGGTATTCGCTTTATAGAATATTATAAATCAAAATCACAAATCACTTAATATCGCCTTGGAAGACAAACGGCAGATGAGATTTCTTGTTTCGAATAGGCCTACTCTTAAACAATCTTGTTTATATAGTTCACTTTACTCTCGTGAAGAAAGACAAATGGACAAAGGCAGGGTATCCTTCGCTCACTATTAGTCAGTGCAGAGTCCTACTAGACTGTCCGTTCCATCGCATTCCTTAAGACCGAAGATCCTGTGTCATAGGTCATCTTTTTTTTTTTTTTTGCTTTGTACACTCTGGAGGAAAATGGGGGACTTGGGGCCAAAAAAAGTAATTTCTTTACATTTGTGATATTAAGATGGAGGACTTAGGGCCAAAAAAAAGTCATTTCTTTACATTTGTGATATTTTAAAAAAATGAATAAATAGGCTACTTAAAATAACGAATGACCCTTTAGTGAGTGAGGTTTAGGGTAATTTTGACATAGATCGGTGAGTGAGGTCATCAAAGGCTGACCTCTCTAGAACTTCCTCGTACTGCTTGACCTCGGATTTCCCTTGGGTCTTAGTAAATGTACATTAGAGTAGTTAATTACCCTTTCAGCAAGACAGTGCTATGTGGATCAACCGCAGTATTTTTAGAAACAGATTTATATTCTCGTACAGTTTTTTTTCCCCTATTACAGTTCTTATCTTTATCACGTGGAATATACCCGAAGATATCGTCCATGCTATCGCACTTGTATCTTATCACTTATTATTAGACGTTAATGTCAATGGAAACGAAAGAACGGAATTAGGAATATAATTACGAATAAAACAAATAAATAAAGCAAAAAAGTACAATTATGAAGGCAATATTTCTCCGCTTTTTAGGGGGACGTTTTGTGAAGAGTGATTGACAGTACTTCGTTTGTTATTAACTTTACTTGTCGTATTTTCCGCATCTTTGTTACTACTGTCGACTGCGTGTAAACTATATTTTTCAATGTCAGTAGCGTCTCATATCCTTTTATGGTCGTTATCATCGTTAATTTTATAAAGACGATGAGAAGGATTATGATGGTGTGGAATATCATTATATTCCTTAGTGTTGGTGTATTGCCGCTGATTCTCATTATAATTGCTGCATTATCATCATCATCATCATTGCCATTATCATTACCATCTTTTATTATCACAATTTAATCATCTTTATTATTCAATCACTTGCATTTTAACAAAGAGCCTTCAATATTAACCCCTACTACATGATGTGGCCTACATGAAGTAAATGGAGGCAATTTTTAACCAATAAAAAAAACTAATTATGCACAACAATGGGCATCTACTTCCCTCAAATTAAAAACTTTAAAGGCTCGTTTTGTCTCTATTGGGGAGGTCATTACTCTCACAAGGTCAAAAGGTCAAGTCTGTCATTCCTTTTCAGCCTCCCACACTCTTCCTCCTAACTTTTACGATTTTGTCCTTGTCTGAGTATTTGTAATGATTCAATACAATAACAGGTTATAAAATACAATAATCCTTGCATGTGTATGTAACCTTGTTTTATATACGTCATATTGTACCCTACAGTCATCAGTGGTGTTCAGGAAGAATATACGTTCAGGTGGAATCACACCGATCCATGTTATTTCACACTTTCACTTTCTTCCTCCTAGGCCTATACTGAACACGTGTAAAACACACACATCAAGAAACCCATTGATGGTAATATGACTTACAAGAACAACAATGAACAAAAAACTCACTCTTCCGCGTATGACCAGCTCCTCTCACGCACTCACACGCCCACAAACTAGACAGTTGTGTATGAACAACCTGTCACCCACTCCTCCTTGGCGACAATGAAAGCCGTTACTGGGTTTTGGAAAGATGCCAGAGATATATACGTGTTAATTCAGTCATTTATTTGTTAGATTGATTAAGTCATATAAAGCTGGATTCTTGTATATGTATACACGTATTTATTTACTTTCTTACTGATAAATTGTTTGATGGTAACTATAAATGGTCGTTTATTTCTGTTGTCGAGGTGCCAAAGCGTGTTTATTTCATTTTATTATTTTTCATTCGTTTACCTATATTTTGTTTTCGTTTAAGCATTCACTTATATGTTAAGTATTATCTATTCATCTATTCATTCCCATACATATCTATTTATCTACATATTTATCTATTCTTATTTATTTACTACCGAAAGTAAATCAAGGTGCCGTAGGGGTGCCTAAGTATGTTTATTTAATGTTTATGTGTACGGTCATTTGTTTCTCTCACAGTACTCAAATGATCTTAGTTATGAACTGTCTATTTATTTGCTTATAGATTGATATATTTTTTTATCAATGATGTATTCATACGTCTTTTTATACCATGGAATTATCTTGTTGTTCATCTTGTTTGTCAATTGCTATACTCATGCTACATTTTCATTATCACTTTGCTAAAGATTGTTGAAGTATCAATTACAATATTTTAAATGTGATGAGTTTTAACATTTACCCGAACTATCCCTGAATCAAAGAAAATGATGGTGACAAACTTCTTAGGGGGGGACTAAACTGTTCTTAATTCTAGATGTTATTGTGTGATAATCGAGGATATCTCGGAATTATTTAGCTAAATGAAAATAATTTTCCCAACTACACATGGCCATTTCATTCAGGCTATCGTCAATTTGATCAATCATACATAAAAAGAACAAAAAGATGATGATGAAGACTTTATTCATCAGCGGTGTTCATATATATATCCAATAACATAATTGTAACACATGGAAAAGGGTGTTCCTTAAACGTAGGAACAGAAAGGACACAAAAAGCCAGTCATGACATAAAATGAAAAGAACTTAACGATCACAGGTATACACTCCCGCTAGAAGTTACTAGGCTTCCTCATAACAAGGATTTCGTTTCGCTATTTCGTTTTACATTTAACGAATTCTGTTGACTACGAAGCTGAGGAGGAATCACCGAAGGCCACGGACAGCCCAAATGCGATAACTAATCACTCAAAGAGACTGAAAAAAACAGAGAAAAAAGAGAAACAACGTACAATCTCTCGAGGACTGATTAGTAGTAGTCGTCATCATAGAAAGTGGGGAAACTGGGGAAAGAAAACGGGAAATTGCCGGAGTTGAAGATGTTGGCGTGCTGACGGCGAAGTCGCTCCTGGAGTTCCTGTTGCTGTCTGCGGAAACTCGCTTGCTGACGGCGCAGCTGTTGCTGGAGGTTCTCCTGCTGGCGGCGGAGTTGTTCGTGGAGGGTCTGCTGTTGTCTCTGCAGATTCTCCTGGAGTTCCCGCTGTTCCTTCTCAATCTGGGGAGAGAAATTATGATCTCAAGGACAAGTTCAGTAAAGGTTTAAACACTGATTTCCAAGTTTCAGTTGAGAGAATGAATGCTACAAAATATGAAAATTGTGATTCTCATGTATACATATAGATACATACAAATACACACACACATATACACAGAGGTACGCACATACATATATGTACATGTGTATGTGTGTAAATTATATATATATATATATATATATATATATATATATATATATAATTACACACGCACACAAATATATACATATTATGCTATAAAATATTGGCAATTTGTCAAGTCAAGGATTTTTATTGTTTGTGTTGTAATTATTAGTTCAGTTATTTTTATCGTTATCACCAAAATCATTATCACATGATGATGATAAGAATAAAAATATTAACTTCTTACTTCAAATTCCCCAATTACTTTCTAATCTAAAAATAACCTTAGGCTCAGCGCAGAACCCGTTTTCCCGCCAATTTCCAGCAAGCCTAACCTAACCCTGAGACTTTCACTACCAACACTTCAAGGATGAAAACACGGTTGGAAAATACACGTGAGTTTTCCCACGCAAGATATTAAAGCAGGTAAGTGCCATTTTAATCGCGAGGTGTTCTTTTTAATCGATAAAAAAATATGTAAATTGTGCTGTGCGTGTTTGGTTGCGTGTGTGTGTGTTATGTGCTTCTGTGTTGCGTGATTGGTGGTCTGGCGCGTGCAAATGAGGTTGTTGCATTCTGTGTAAAATCCTCAGACGTCCAGGCAAGTGTAAGTGTGTATTCAGGAAAAAAGGAGACAGAAAAAATATACAGAAAAAACAAAGAAAGAAAGAAAAAAAAAACATTTTTACGATGAAAAAATCAACAGAAAAAATATACAGAAAAGACAAAGAAAGGAAGAAAGAAAGAAAGAAAGAAAAAAATTACGATGGAAAAAGAGATAAAAACAATTTTTGCGATGAATAAAAGAGATCAGGAAAAGAAGGAAAGAGACGGCGTTCATTGCAATGCGTCCTTACCCGCGCAACCAGCTGTCGGTGACTCTCCTGCTGGCGACGGGCGGTCTCCTTGCAGGGCCTGAGAGCTGCGACGGGGTCCTTCACGAACTTCTGCTTCGAGTTGGCCTCCACCGTGCCGTTGGGGTACTCGGTGTAGTTGATCTGCAGGGGAAGGCTTGGCGTCAGAGGCAAATAGACGAACAGATATGGAAAGCAAGACAGACAGAGAGAGAGAGAGATACAGACAGAGATACCTGCTATCGATCTGGGTTGAAGGGCAAAGGCTGATTCAATTTCTAAACTCATTGTGGTTTGAGAAGGAGGAAGGAGAGGTCCAACTCATAACTTCGAGTTAATTCGCTCAAATGTAGCTATTTTGTCCATTTTTCTGTCATCAAGGTCGAGGAAACGCTTATGACGGGGATCCTTTACCTTGACGGAGCGACCCTGCTCGTCCACGTAGGAGCAGAGGCCGGTGGTGACCCCGTCCTGGCTCACCAGCAGGATCTGGGCCCCGAAGTCTCCCGAGGACACCTGGAACACCCCGGGCCCTTGCGTGGGGAAGTTGCTGCCGAAGAAGGAGGAGCCCTGGAAGGAGGCGGGCCCTTGCGTGGGGAAGGAGCTGCCCCACGACGAGGAGCCCTGGATGATGCCGTGCCCCGGGAAGCTGGCGTCGTCGAAGCCAAGCGAGAAGCTGCCGTCGGCCCCGAAGGACGGCCCCGGGGGAGTCGCGCCGCCGATCCCGCCGAACAGGTCCTGAGGGAACCACAGGAGGCCGTTCAAGGGGAGATCAAGACCGGAAAATGCAGAATGGAGTCTTTTGATCAACAACAAAATCAAGCGTAAAGAATAAGTGTATCATGCAGAGTGCTCCAGAAACCGTACAGGCATGGATGCGTGTGCGCGAGCACGCATGTGCATGGAAGTTCAACTGGGACTTACCGCTCTCAGTTGATCCTGAAGCTGATTCTGTCCAGTCTTGACTATATTTTGGCAAGTGCGGAGGGTGGCCTTGGGGTCAGTCACGGAGGGA
>NC_091571.1:33831527-33834027 GCF_042767895.1 Penaeus vannamei | reverse complement strand
CTTTTCCATTGGACATCAACGTCACACCACAAAGTTGGCAACACTGATAGGACAAGAAGGAGAGGGGTGGGAGTCGGGAGGGGGTTAGGAGGGGTAGGAGAGGGGGGGGGTGGTGGGGAGATACTGCTCGAGCGTGAACACTGAACAAGGAACTGCTTGTTGGCTTGCTGTTGCCCAAGATAGTTTGGGTTGCAGCGTGGCGAAAGTGTGGCCTTTTCAAGATGCATTGATTGCTCAAGTGGGACAGGAGGAGGAGCAGGAGGGGGAGGGGGAGGAGGACAGGGATAGGGTGAAATATGGCGGGGAGAATTTGAAATTTGTTATCGTTTCGTTTTTTTTTTTTTTTTTTTTTTTTTTTTTGAGGGTGGAGGTGACTTTCTTTGTGGCTTCGTTACATTGGTTGTTTGGAAGATCTGTAGTACATTCTTTTATGATCTCTCTCTCTCTCGCTTCCCCCCCCCCTCCTCTCTCTCTCTCTCTCTCTCTCTCTCTCTCTCTCTCTCTGTCTCTCTCTCCCTCTGTTTCTCTCGCTCCCTCTCTCTCTCTCTCTCTCTTTTCTTCTCGCTTCCTCTCCCTCTCTCTCGCTCCCTCTCCCTCTCTCGCTTCCTTTCTCTGTCTCTCTCTCCCTCTCTTTCTCTCGCTCCCTCTCTCTCTCTCGCTTCCTCTCTCTGTCTCTCGCTCCCTCTCTTTCTTCTCGCTTCCCTCTCCCTGTCTCTCGCTCCCTCTCCCTCTCTCGCTTCTCCCTCTCTCTGTCTCTCTCTCGCTCTCTTTCTCTCTCTTTCTGTCTCTCGCACTCTCTCTCTCTCTCTCTCTCTCTCTCTCTCTCTCTCTCTCTCTCTCTCTCTCTCTCTCTCTCTCTCTCTCTCTATCTATCTCTTTCTCGCTTCCTCCCCCTCCCTTCTCTATCTCTCCCTCTATTTCTCGCTTCCTCTCCCGCCCTCTCGAGAGAGAAAGAGAGTCAGAGAGAAATAAATGATGTTACCTATTGTATGGTGATTCCCTTATCTCATTATCCATCACACACTAACAAAAATACATATAGGATGTAAATTGATGAATAGGCACCCTTTCGATATCATGTTTATCTAATACACCTTTTGTGTTGGTGGTCAGCTTGATCATATGTATTACGAGAGCCTCGAGAGACAGGAGAAAGCTCATAAAATACAAGCTCTCTTAAGACAGCCTGTGTCATTACAGAAGAATCTTAAGCTTTTATGACTTAATGGCTTGTACTTTTTTTTTTCTTTCTTTGTTTTTTCTTTTTTTTTTTACAGGAGACTCTTTTGATCCCAAAGACACACTCTGTATGAATTGAATTTAATGTCTAGTCTCTGTTGGTATAGAGTTTGGTCGATTCTCTATGAAATCGAATAGGATTTTGGACCTATAAGTACTAATATTAGAAGTAGATTTAAATCGCCGTTATATACATCGTCAATTAGTAAAGATGAAACCCTTTTAGTAAAGATTAAACCCTTTGGACTTTAAGATAATTTCCGCTAATGAAGCGAATCCGAGACAAACACACCGGCAGTCCTTCTCGACACGTCCCATGTCTATAAGATCCTCCACCTTAACGCGTGGCCAAATAAAACCGACCTTATCGGCCATTGGTCATTATCCAGGCTCCTCGGGCTGTGTGGAGGAGCTGATATCCTGTCTTAAACCTTTTCTGTTTTTATCATGATGGCGTAGGGTCGAAGGCAAGAGAGGGAGGGGGGGAGGGTTTAGAAGGGGGAGGGTTAAGGGTGAGAGGGGGATGGAAAGGTGGGAGGGTGAGGAGGGGGTGGAAGGGTTTGTGAAGGGGGGTTAAGGGTGGGAGGGAGGGTGGAAAGGTGGGAGGGTGGAAGGGTTTAGAAGGGGGGTTAAGGGTGGAAAGGTAGGAGGGTGGGAGGGAGGGTGGAAAGGTGGGGAGGGTGGAAGGGTTTAGAGGAAGGGGGAGGGGGTTAAGGAAGGGAGGGTGGAAAGGTGGGAGGGTGAGTGGGGAGGGTTTAGAAGAGGGGGTTAAGCTGGATGGGTGGAGGGAGGGTGGAAGGGTTTTAGAAGGGGGAGGGGGTTAAGGGAGGGAGGGGTGAGAGGGGGGATGGAAGTGGTTTAGAAGGGGAGGGAGGGAGGGGTTAGGAGGAGGGGTTAAGGGAGGGAGGGTGAGAGGGGGATGGAAGGGTTTAGAAGGGGAGGGAGGGAGGGTTAAGGGAGGGAAGGTGTAAAGGTGGGAGGGTGAGCGGGGAGGGTGGAAGGGTTTAGAAGGGGAGGGAGGGAGGTTAAAGGGTAGGGGTGGAAGGGTTTAGAAGGGTGGAGGGAGACAGGATGGGAGGGAGTGTGGGTGGGAGGGTTTGATAGGTGAAGGGTGTGAGGGTGAGAAGGGAGGTGAGGTGGAAAGGTAGGAGGGTGGTAGACTGTAAGATTGGGAGGGAGGGGGAGAAGCGAGAAGGGAGGGCGGGATAGCAAAAGTATAGGGAGGGTGGTGTGAGGGGGGGAGGGGAAAGAAAGAGAGGGG
>NC_091571.1:33806527-33809027 GCF_042767895.1 Penaeus vannamei | reverse complement strand
ATGTGCAACTAGGTTTATGTGTGTGTGTGTCAATCTGTTTTAACTGTCTTGGTGTACATGTCTGTTTATAAGAACTTGATATATTAGAGTACATATGAGCTATGTTGATATATACTCTTATGTTTATAAGAACTTGATATATAAGAGTATATATCAGCTATGTTGAAAAATACTCATGAATTTACTTTTCTTCATCTACGTTAACTCAATCATATGTTTACGTAAGTGTCAAAGCAGTTATTGAAAAGTTCACGTGTTTCTAAATCCAACTGTTTATGTACCACACGCTATCCACATAACCAAACATCACGCCTACATATGTGTCCTCATACATGTGCCTCCTTACGATAAGAAGAAAATCTCATGAGGGTACGACACCGTGTCACATGAACGGCGACTGCACGACCATGTACGTATGTGTACTTCGACCTCCCCCCCCTACCCCCACCCCGCCCTCTTCCCCACCCGTGTCAGGAAAGTCCGTGTGTTTATAGGCATCTTCCAAGAGGTAGGTTAAGACCGTTTCCGAGGAGCCTGTAGGTCTTCTTTGCTCTTACTTCTGGGCTATGTTGGCGCCGGCTATGTGGTGTTTGTTCCCCATAGAAGCCGTAGAAGGAGACGGGACTTTTATGGATATCTTGAACATAGAAGAAAAAAAACTGAACACGTGCTGGAGGAGGTTAAGTTATTATCCATCACTGTGGTTAGATAAGGATTTTTTTTTGGCATCTTATTCCTATTCTATTTATCTTTCTGTTTTTTGTTATGTTATTTGCATTCTATTTATCTTTCTATTTATTTGTTGTTGTTTTTTGTTCTTGGTTCTGATCTACGGTTTCAGTGTTGTTGTTTTGGATTATTTCATATGCCTTCTTTGTTTTGTTTGTTTTTGTGTTTGTGATTTGTTTATGTTTGCTTATTATACCCAGGTTTCTTTGATATTTATGTTCTCATGTTTAGGTTTCAGTTCTACGTTTTCTTTGCTGTTGTTGTTTTAAATCACTAGATTATTTGTTTATTTTTCATGTCCAATCCTAGCAAACGGTGATAAGAGATGGTCGATAACAGGGCATATTACGTAATTTAAGAACAGTTGCAATGCAGCAGATGGAAACCAGACAGCAACTTTGCAATAGTCACTAAATAAGATGTTGATCAGCCTCTGCATTTGTTTATACTTGCAACTTGCAACGGAAAACAACGATAACAGATTAATGCAACACCGGTCACTAATGTAAATAAATTCATATACTCATCTTCAACAACACCGGTCACTAATGTAAATAAATCCATATGCTCATCTTCAAGCAAATAAATCAATACAAGAAGTCTATTAAATAAAATTGAAGATGTTCTTTTATTGTAAACAGAGGAGGGAGGTGGGAAGTGAAGTCTCTTTTAACGGGGTTCGAATAACTCCTATCCGACGCTGTGAACCTGACAAGTTCATCACACATTCCAGCGAGAGGAGAATCAGCTGGGTTTTTTTTCTCTCTCTCTCTCTCTTTCCTCTTCTATTCTCTTTTTCTCTTTCTCTTTCTCTTTCTCTTTCTCTTTCTCTTTCTCTTTCTCTCTCTCTCTCTCTCTCTCTCTCTCTCTCTCTCTCTCTCTCTCTCTCTCTCTCACTCACTCTTTCCTTCCCGATCTCGCCCCTTCTCTCAATCTCTTTTTTTCTTCCTCGCACTTTTTTTTCTTCTCTCTCTCTCTCTCTCCATCTATCTAACTATCTATCTCTCTCTCTCTCTCCATCTATCTAACTATCTATCTCTCTCTCTCTCTCCATCTATCTAACTATCTCTCTCTCTCTCTCTCTATCTATCTATCTATCTATCTATCTATCTATCTATCTAATCTCTATCTTTATCTGTCAGTTCCTTCTTCTCCTTTCGTCTTCTCCCTTTTTTTCTTCTAATCTTATTCCTCTTGCATAATCATTATCTTTAATTCATCATTCCTATCATACATTAGACAGGGACACCAACAATGTATATTTTCCCTTTAAATTTACACGTATAATAACGACAATGATAGTGATGAATGTATAATAAATCAATAATAAATAATGTAAATAATAAATAATATAAATAATAAATCAATGATGAGCATGACGATGAACATTATTATGAATGATGATAATGGCAGTGATGATAATGATAATAATAATAGACATATGAAAGGACATATCGGCGTGCAACTTGATTATAATGACGATAATGACGATAGAAATGATGACACATTGATAATGATATTCATGATTATTCGTTTGTTATCGTACGCGTCATTCCCCATTTATCGTGTTCATGTAATTTATTTATTTATTTAACCACCTCTTTATTGTCTTTCATTACGTTATACATATACATTTATTTATTCATTTAACCATCTTTTTATTGTCTTGTATTACCATGTACATATATTGTTCCTATTTTGTGTAGAAAATCACATAGTTTTTGCTTATTTTGCATGTGCAATATTTAGCATAGGATGAACATACATAAGC
>NC_091571.1:33796527-33801527 GCF_042767895.1 Penaeus vannamei | reverse complement strand
TATCGCCGGTTCGAATCATCCTTGACCGAATCTTGGCTAGGGTTTAGGATTTTTTCTAATTTTAGCACCAGAAATGCGATTCTTGGCTCTTTTAATCCTTTTGTTTTATTTTTTATATGTCTGTCATGAGCAAAATCGCCCATATATTACCCCTAAACCCCCTTTATTGCTGAGGGAACCCCCTAAGATTGTAACAGCTAATCGTATTTTTATTAATCTTATTATTGATCTCATTACCATCATTACTTTTGTCATCACTCTTTTTATCCTAATAGATAGCTTCGGCTTAACTTTTTATTTGATTTTATTGCATTTTCTTTTTTTCGTATATCTATCCGTCTGTATTTGTGTGTGTGTGTGTGTGTGTGTGTGTGTGTGTGTGTGTGTGTGTGTGTGTGTGTGTGTGTGTGTGTGTGTGTGTGTGTGTGTGTGTGTGCGTGCGTGCGTGCGTATATGTGTGTGTGTGCAGGTGTGTGTGTGTTTATTTGTTTATGTATATACGCACTAGACACTGCTGTGACGTGACTCGAATCTTCAGTAACAATGAAGAATCAGGTTTGCCTTTGTCTCCTGTTAATTTATTTGGTATTTCTCTTTGCATATTTAGCAGGTGTGATTCTTCAAGGTTAAGGCGGTTAAATTCTTTTCCGTGTTGTATTTTTTTCCGTGGTAATACTGTTAAGTATCTTGATTTACCCTTGATAGCGTATTACCCTTTCTTTTCTGGTAACACTGAATTATATTTTCTCTCTGACAACACTGTTTGCCCATTATTTCTGGCAACACTGTATTCCATTTTCTCTCTAGCAACACTGTCCTTTCTTTCTGGCAGCAATGTCTACCTTTTCTTTCTGGCAACACTATATCCTTTTCGTTCTGGCATCGGTTTGATTCTTCTCTCTGGCAATACTGCCTTTTCATTCTGGCAACACTGTATTACCTTTTTTATTCTGGTAACATTGTTTGCTTTTTCATTCTGGCAATACTGTATTACCCTTTTCATTCTGGCAACACTATTACCTTTTTCATTCTGGCAACACTGTATTACCTTTTTCATTCTCGCAACACTGTATTACCTTTTTCATTCTGGTAACACTGCTTGCCTTTTCATTCTAGCAGCACTGCATTTCCTTTTCTATCTGGCAACACCGTTTACCTCTTCTCTCTAGCACCACTATATTACCCTTTCTATCCGGCAACACTGTACTACCTTCTCATTCTTAATAATGAACCTGTATATCGCAGAAACAAACAATTTATTCATGATATTTGCTTGATATTGAACGAACGACCATGACACACGAACACACGAACGAACACACGAACGAACACACGAACGAACACACGAACGAACACTCGACCCTAGTTTGCATGAGGTCAGAGAGGGGCGTGGCCAAGCGATGACGTCAGGGGTTATCTTATCTCGCTTTCCTTACACATCCTTGTCTGGGGAGGAGATGATGAGGTCTGGAAGGGAATTTGAGATAAAGAAAAAAAAATAGAGGAAATTAAGAAACAGGAATTTAACGGTCATGGAAAAAGTCGTTGGTCGGTTGAATTTAACGGTCATTAAAGAGAGTCGTTATTCGGTGGTCTATTGTTTGATTTGAATTTTCTTTCGTCTCCTGTGTGGTTGATGTTTTTTTTCTGTTATTTTTTTTTTCTTTTCATTTTTCTTTTCTTTCTGTTTTATTTAATTATGTTTTAATACTTTTTTCTTTTCATTGTTTTATTTAATTCTTCTATTTTCAGTTTTATTTGATTGATCTTATTTTCTTTTCTTTATGTTTTAGTTGATTCTTCTATTTTCTTTTCTTTATATTTTAGTTGATTCTTATTTTTTTTTCCTTTTTTCTGTTTTATTTATTTTTTTCTTCTCATTTCTTTCTTTCCTTTTTTTCTGTTCTTTCTTTCTCTTTTTTCTCTGCGTGTGATTCCTCTTTGAAGATGAAGGTGAAGACGAAGACGACGATGAAAAAGAAAGAAAGCATAAAAAATGAAGAGAGAGAAAAAAATCGATGTGTACGAAGATCCCCTTTTCCCTTAGGGGAAGACGCCCGATAAAGTCCCTCCCCCCCTCCTCCCCCTCCTTCCCTTCCTCTCTTCCTCCCTTCATCTCTTCCTCCCTTCCTCTCTTCCTCTCTTCTTCTCTTCCTCCCTTCTTCTCTTCCTCCCTTCTTCTCTTCCTCCCTTCTTCTCTTCCTCCCTTCTTCTCTTCCTCCCTTCCTCTCTTCCTCCCTGACTTTCTTGGCTTTTTTCCCATTCACTACTCTCATCTTTTTATTTTTTCCCCTCTTTCATCCTTATCTTCCATTTTCTCTCTATCTCCATGTCCTTCTCTCTCCTCACCTACGTCCTCTTCCCTCTCCTTCTATCTCCACTTCCCCCCTCTCACTCACTTTTTGGACTTCCCTATCCCCCTCTGTCCTCTCCTTCCTCACTTCCCTCTCTCTCTCTCTCCTTTCTCAATCTGTCCTTCCCCCTCCCTTCTACTCTCCTACCTCCACTTCCCCCTCCCTTCTCTCCTACCTCCACTTTCCCCCTTCCCTCTCCCTCCCTCTACCTCCACTTTCTCTCTTCTCTCTCTCTCTTTCTCAACTTCCCCTTTCCCCTCCCTTCCTCCTTCCCTTTTCCTCCAACGTCCTTCCCCTTGCCCCCTTCTCTCCCCTCCTATCTGCACTCCCCCCTTCCCTCCCCTCTTACCATCTTCCCTTCTCAAATTCTCTCCCCACTTCCCTCCGCTTCCCCTTTCCCTCTCCTCTTGCCTCTTTCTCTTCTCGATTCTCTCTCCCCTCCTTGCCTCTTATTCCCCCTTTCCCTCCCTTCCTACCTCTTTTCACCATTCTCCCTTCTCTCCCCTCTTACCTCCACTTCCCCTTTCCTCCTCTCCTCCTACCTCTTTCCCTTCTCGATTCTCTCCCCCCTTCCCTCCACTTCCCCTTTCCCTCTCCTCCTACCTCCTTCCCTTGCATTCCTCTCCCTCTCGCGTCCATCGTCACACACTTTTTCCCACTCACTCTCCGCTCCTTTGCATAGCCCTTGCATTATACCCTTTCGTCATAAATATGGTGCAGAGAGCGTTATCTTTATTTATTCTTTTCTTTCTTTCTCCCTTCCTATTCTTCTTTGTATGTATGTTTATCTGTATATTTCTTTCTTTCTCTGCCTCTGCCTTTTTCTTTTTCTGTGTCTGTCTGTTAATCTCTCTCTCTCTCTCTCTCTCTCTCTCTCTCTCTCTCTCTCTCTCTCTCTCTCCTCTCTCTCTCTCTCTCTCTCTCTCTCTCTCTCTCTCTCTCTCCCCCCCTCTTTCCGTCTCACTCTCTTTCCTCTATTTGTTTTTATCTTCTCTCTCTCTCTCTCTCTCTCTCTCTCTCTCTCTCTCTCTCTCTCTCTCTCTCTCTCTCTCTCTCTCTCTCTCTCTCTCTCTCTCTCTCTCTCTCTCTCTCTCTCTCCCTTCTCCCTCTCTCCTTCTCTCCTTCTCCCTCTCCTCTCTCCCTCTCCCTCTCCCTCTCCCTCTCCCTCTCCTCTCCCTCTCCCTCTCTCTCTCTCTCTCTCTCTCTCTCTCTCTCTCTCTCTCTCTCTCTCTTCCTCTCTCTCTCTTCCTCTCTCTCCATCTCTCCCTCTCTCTCTCTCTCTCTCTCTCTCCATCTCTCCCTCTCTCTTTTTCTCGCTCGCTGTCGCTGTCTTTAATCTCTTTAACTTTATTCTCTTACTCTTTCTTCCTTTTCCCTTTTTTACGCGAACTCACATACTTGCGTCCTGGTCCCACGGCCCCCCCCCCCCCCCACTGGCGAGTTCAACAGAAGCATCTTATCTCTCCTCTCAGATTCTCTCTCGTTCATCTCTCTCTCTGTCTATCTGTCTTTCTATCTATCCATCTCTCTCTCTCTCTATCTATCTATCTATCTATCCATCTCTCTCTCTATCTATCTCTCTCTCCTTCTCCCCTCCGCTCCCCCTCCTCCTTCCCCCCTTTCTTTTCCCCCTCCCCCTCCCCCCTCCTTCTCCCCCTCCCCCCTCCCTCCCCCTCTCCTTCTCCCCTCCCTCCCTCTCTCCCTCCTTCACTCTTCCTCTCCCTCACTCACTCTCCCCTTCTCACGACGCTCCCTCCAGGCAATGGGTTCCTCGATTGGCCTCTGGGTATGCTTGGCTAATCCGAACTTAGGGCGGAGTGATGCAATGGGCAGGGGAGATTGGGGGGAGATTCGGGGCGAGGATGAGGGAGATCTGGGGGTGATTGGGGGAGGTAGGGAGAGTGGAAGAGGAGGGAGAAGGATGGAGAAGGGGGAGGAAGGGAGGAGGAGAGAGGGAGAGGAGGGACGGAGAAGATGAAGAAGGAGAGGGAGGAAGGGAGGAGAGATAGAGAGATCTGGGGAGTTATGGGGAGGGAAGTAGGGGTACATCCGGATTATTTATGGAGCTAAGAAGGGAGAAACGGAGGAAGAAGGGGAAGGAGAGAGATAGAGAGAGAGAGAGAGAGAGAGAGAGAGAGAGAGAGAGAGAGAGAGAGAGAGAGACAGACAGACAGACAGACAGACAGACAGACAGACAGACAGAAAAAGAACGCATTACATCTGAAAGGGTGGAAGAAGGAGGAGAAAAAAAAGACCACGCGAGATGCGAAAGAGAAAACAGAGGCAGTGAAAGGTGACCCAAGACGCTCACGGCTGTGTTATGCTACGCCCGGCCAGACCTTCAGAGTTATGTACTTTGCGAGCTAAACATTCTGCTCGGATAGCACTCTCTTCCCCTTCTCCTTCGCCGCCCTTCTCTATCTGTCTGTTTGTCTGTCTGTCTTGTTACCTCTTTTTTTTTTTGTCTTGCGACTCTGTTTATCTGTCTGTCTGTCTCTGTCTCTGTATATCATTATCTATCTTTCTAGCACTCTCTCTCTCTTTCTATCACTTTCTCTCTCTCTCTCTCTCTCTCTCTCTCTCTCTCTCTCTCTCTCTTCTCTCTCTCTCTCTCTCTCTCTCTCTCTCTCTCTCTCTCTCTCTCTC
>NC_091571.1:33776527-33784027 GCF_042767895.1 Penaeus vannamei | reverse complement strand
GTTGTGAGGAGATGGGAGGGGTTGTAAAGAGAGGGGAGGGTGAGAGGCTGTGAAGGGAGGGCTATGGGTGGTGAGGGGAAAGAGAGAGGAGTTGTAAGGGGAGGTTGAAAAGTTGTGAAGGGAGTAGGAGTTATGAGGGGAAGGGTATGGTTAGTAAATAGAGGAGAGGATGAGGGCTTGTGAGAGGAGGGAAAGGGGAAGAGTTGTGAGGGGAAAGAGAAGAGTTATAAGGGGAAGTTAGGGGCTGTGAGGGAAGAGTTGTAAGAGGAGGAAAAATTATGAGGGGAGAGGAAGGGTTTGTGAGGGGAGGAGGCACGGGGAAGGGTTCAACGGACGCCTTATTAAGAGAAGATAATGTGTCGGTCTGGAAAACAGGTTGTCATGCAGGACTAAGCCTATCGTCATGCAGGAGCCGTTGCTGGCGTTGCATGAGAAACATACAGGAAGGGTGTTGTTGCGAGAGAGTATGTCCTTTAGCATGCACAAGCCGAGACGCTGGGGCGATATCAAAGCGAAATTCCTTGCTGTATTGCAGCGATGTTTTTTTCAGGCTGTGAATGCTTAGGCTAATAGAGAAGGCATACACACACACACACACATGCATATCTGTATGTATATATATATAAATAAATATTATATATATATATATGATTTTATTTATACATATATATATATAATATATACAATTTATATATGTAATATATATATATATCATATATATATATATAATATATATAATATATATATATATATATATATATATATATATATATATATATATATATATATATATACATACATACATACATACACACAACATACACACACACACAAACAGACACACACACACACACACACACACACACACACACACACACACACAAACACACAAACAAACAAACACACACACAGCGAAATACCCCCCCCAAAAAAAAAAAAAAAAAAAAAAAAAAAAAAAACTCTGAAAAGACTGAAAGGAAAATAAGCAAAGAGTTGAAATCAAGACAAAATTAAGAAAGAGAAACCGCTTGTGACAGACATTTTACACGAGTGACTTCAGGCCGGGGCTTCATACCGAGTGCCAGTCGCAAGATCCAGTTGCACACACGTGACACCTTGCAAGTAACTGTGTGTGTGTGTGCGTGTGTCGGGTTGGAGTGTCGTGTACGTTTGTGTGTACTCGGATGTTTGAGTGTGTGTGGATGTTTATCCGTTTGGAGGAATAGGTGGATTGTGGTTGATTGGGTTTACTTTTGTTTAGTTTGCATGTGTGTGTATTTGTTTAGGTGGGTGTATTTATATCTATTTATCTGTCTCTTTATATATGTGTTTGTGCTTGCGTGTTTTTTTCTGTATCTGTATCAGATATATATTGTGTGTGTATTTGTGTGCGTATGTTTGTGTGTGTGTGTGTGTGTATGTGTTTGAGTGTGTATGTGTGTTTTTGCATGTATGTGTGTTTGTCTGCATGCAAGTGTATGTGTATTTTGATAACTGTGTGTATGTGCATGTGTATGAGAGACGGGAAGGGGCGCCAAGTGAGGGCCGGGGAGACGACCCATCACCAGTCGTCCGTTCGTTCAGTCCTCACCCGCCCGCAGAAGGAACACAGGCGCCGTATAAGGACAGGCGTCGTCGCTATTGGAGATCGTAGTTCGATTGGATCAACAGTGTGTTTTTTTTTCTTGTTTTCTTGTTTCTTACTGTTTTTTTCTGTATTTTTTATTTATTATTATTATTATTTTTTTTTTTTGGGGGGGCGGGATCTTTTATTACACATACATACATACATACATACACAAACGCACACATACGCAGACACACACACATGATATACATACATATGTATATATATACATATGTATATATATATTATATATGTACACACACACACACACACACACACACACACACACACACACACACACACACACACACACACACACACACACACACACACACACACACACACACACACACACACACATGTATGCATAAATGTAGGTATGTGTATGTGTATATGTATGTATCTGTATGTATATATGTATTTATATGTATATACGTGTATATATATATATATATATATATATATATATATATATATAAATCACGTATGCCCAAGGTAAGAGAAAGCGAGGAATAGCCATGAATGACGATGGTCGTGTACATACGGCTTCCACGCTTCCTCATCCTAAACATTGAATCACTTCTTTACATACCAACCCGCCTGCAAAAGGTTCCAAGTCAGTGTTGTCACTCCAGATTTCAGAAGACATGTATTCTACGGTCACTATTACGGTCGCGGCAAATTGGTGGTTATGTCAATGGTTGTTTATGGATTTGTGGTTTTACGGTAGCAGAGGTAGTTGCGATAATGGCATTGGTTTCAATTAGATGTAAGAAATAATGATGATCATCAATGAAAGTAACAATAATGGTAATAATTCTAATGATAAGGGTATTAATGACCATGATGATGATAATAAACAACAACAGCATTACTATTAATACTACTACTGCTCCTAGCAATGATAATTATGATAAGGAAGATGGTTATATCGAAGATAATAACATTGATAATGATGATGATTATGATGATAAGGATATCGATAATGATGATATTAATAGTGATAATGATATTGATATCAATGATAACATTGTTAATGATAATGAAATATTGATAATGATGATATTGATAATGATCAGGATAATATTGATAATGATGTTGATATCTTAATAATGATAGCAGTGCTAATAACGATAATGATAAAAATACGGATGAATACAAAAACAAAAACAATACAACAAAGAATAATGAATAAACGTAAATCACCTATCGATGGGAGTCATTTGCTAATTATCCAGAGACAATGATTACGAATCTCATTAACATTCCATTAGGCTTAATGAGGTATCAGTCAAAGACCTTTTTCATGCAGATTCATGCAAATGTAAACGTTGGTATGGACTTTCCGTAAAATTTCGGACGTTTTAATGTATCGTTGGCAACTCGTCGGTAGGTTGAGTTGCCAATGCGGATTAGTGTAGCGATGGGTTTGTATCATAGCGGAGTAGGAATTTATTCATTAATTTTTATCTATACTATTTGCATTTATTTTCCTTATTCCTCGTTGATCATTATTATCATTATTATTATTATTATTATTATCATTATAATTTTTAATATTATTATCACTTTTTTATTATTATTATTATTGTGATTATTATTATTATTGTTATTATTATGATTATCATTATTATTATTATCATTATTGTGATTATTATTATTATTGTTATTATTATTATTGTGATTATTATTATTATTGTTATTATTATTATTATTATTATTATTATTATTGTTTCTATTCATGTTCTGATATGTTTATTTAACGCCGTTTTCTCGAGAAATCCTTCTTCATTTCACCTCCTCGCCCCTCTTCCCTCCTCTCGCCCTATCTCTCCCCTTTATCAGTCTTCCACCTTGTCTCCCCCCATCGCCCGAACTCTTGAGAAAACTTCTCTTCATATCGAGTCAAGGTGAGACGTAATCTCCCCGACGCCCTTTTTCTCCTCGCCTGTGGGTTGGTTGTCTCCCTTAGGTAAGAGGAGTGGGTGGGTGGGAGGGAGAGAAGGGTTGGGAGGGAGGGAGGATAGGGAGGGAGGATATGGTGGGAGGATGGGTGGGGGGTGAGGGAGGGAGGAAGGGGGGAGGGGAAAGGGAGGGGAGGAAGGGGAAGGGAGGGGAGGATGGGTGGGAGGGAGAGAGAGAAGGAGGGTGGGAGTGGGAGGATGGGTGGGAGTGGGAGGGGTTGATGGAGGATTGGAGGGGGGAGGGGGGAGGGGGGTTGGGAGGATGGGAGGGAGGGTGGGAGGATGGGAAGGGGAAGGAGTGGGAGAAGGAGAGGTAGAGAGAGAGAGAGAGAGAGAGAAATAGAGAGAGGTGAGGAAGAGGGAGAGAGAGGAAAAGAGGGAGGGTGATAAAACAAAAAAATCCACCACCACCTCCCCCTCCCTCCTCCTCCACTTCCCCACCCACTTTCCTCCCAGCCCTCACACACCCCATGTTTCTGGTGGGCGTGGGGTGATAAGTCAAGAAGGCTAAGCACCCCATCGCCGCCCACTCTGCCCCTCCCATTCCCGCCCACCTCTTCTCTGCCCGGGGGGAGGGGGGAGGTGGGAGTGGTAGTTCTAACATGTCAGCCTTTTGTATTTATTTGTGTCACCTTGTTTATCTGTTTATTTGTGTCTTGTTATTCATTGCGTTTTGTGTTTTTGTTTTTCTTCTTTCTTTGTTTTACATGATTATCCTTATTGTGATGTTCCTTTTGTGTCATCTTATCATTTTTTCGATTTGCAAGAGATATTTATTTTTATTTTTATAGTTTTGTTCTCTCTCTTTCTTTCTCCCTCCCTCCCTCCCTCCCTCCCTCTCTCTCTCTCTCTCTCTCTCTCTCTCTCTCTCTCTCTCTCTCTCTCTCTCTCTCTCTCTCTATCTATCTATCTATCTCTCTTTTCCTTGACATCACAGGCATCTTTATCGAATTTTTCAATTGCTTTATCCTATTTCACTAACATGCTATAGACACGAATCAGTGGAAACAACATTCTAAAACTGAATTTCTACCAAATAACTTAAAATATGTGATATATTTTTAATGGTGACGTCACATCTACGGATTTTCATGCTGATGTTTGCGACACATTTTGGCTTCCCGGTTCGTACACAAACAGTTAAATGAAATTGTACATGCGTGTGTGTGTGTGTTTGTGTCTTTGTGTACGTGTGTGTGTGTGTGTGTGTGTGTGTGTGTGTGTGTGTGTGTGTGTGTGTGTGTGTGTGTGTGTGTGTGTGTGTGTGTGTGTGTGTGTTGAGTATGTGTGTGTTGAGTATGTGTGTGTGTGTTGTGTGTGTGTGTGTGTGTGTGTGTGTGTGTGTGTGTGTGTGTGTGTGTGTGTGTGTGTGTGTGTGTGTGTTGTGTGTGTTGTGTTGAGTATGTGTGAGTGTTTGAATTAATTTCAACATAACTTTTAGTATTCATAAACTTTAATACCAAAGAAAGTAGTTAGGAGAGAAATGTACATATACAGATAGACATATTATACATAGACGCAAACGAGCACTGCAAGAAAGATAGGGAAAGACAGACAGACAAACAGACAGACACAGACAGACAGACAGACAGACAGAAGGAAAGAAGCAAAGAAAGAGAGAGAATAAAAGGGGGAGTAAATAGATATAGAAATAATGAAAGAGATAGAGGAAGGAAGGAAAGAAAGAAAGAAAAGGAAAAGATGGAATGGAAATAGAAATAGATAGAGAAATAGAGGAAGAAAAAAGGAGAGAAAGGAAGGAAGAAAGAAAAAGGGAACAAGCAAAGAAAGAGAGAAAGAAAGAAAGAGAGAAAGACGAGAAAGAAAGAAAAAAGAGAGAAAGAAAGAGGAAGAAAGAAAGAAAACACCCAATTCCATTACTTGCCCCAAACAAACAGAGACCAAGCCACAAGTGCATACCAGAGGCATCCCTTGAACAGAAGAGCATTGCTTACGATGAAAAAAATTCCCCCCCCCTCCCTCTCCCCTCCTTCCCCTACTCCCGATGCCCCCCCCCCCTTCCCCACTTCCTATGGCCCTCCCCCTCCCCCCCTTTCCCCACTCCCGATTGCCCTCCGCCGTCCCCCCCTTCCCCTACTCCAGATGACCCTCCCCCTCCCCCCCTTTCCCCACTCCCGATGGCCCTCTCCCTCCCCCCTCTTTCCCCCCTCCCGATGGCCCTCCCTCTCCCCCCCTTCCCCTACTCCCTATGACCCCCCCTCCCCCTCATACTCTACCCTATCTCTTATTCTCTTCCTCTCCCCCCCCTCTCGTACCCCTTCCCCTCCCTATCTTGGCCCTCCAATCCCTACATGCCCTCCCCTTTTCCCCCTTCCCCTACCCCCTTCCCCTTCGTCGTACCCTTCCCCTCACCCTCACCCTCATACCCTCCCTCTATCCCAACCCTCAACTCACCCCCTTCCCCTTCCCTCCCCCTTCCCCAACCCTTATACCCAACTCTTTCTTCTCTCCCTCATACCCCCCCCACCTTCACCCTCATACACTCCCTCTTATACCCTCATTATTCCCCCTTTCACCCCTTCTCCTTGCCCCCTCCCCCTCCCCCTTTCACCCCTTCCCTTCCTTCTATCCCCCATCACTCCCTCCCTTTCCCCCTTCCTTCCCCCTATCCCCCATCGCTCCCTCCCTTTCCCCCTCCGCCCTATCCCCCATCTCTCCCTCCCTTCCCCCTTCCCTTCCCCCTATCCCCCATCTCTCCCTCCCTTCCCCCCCTATCCCCCCTCCCCTCTTCCCTTCCCCCTCCTCCTCCTCCTACCTCCTTCCCCCCTTCCCTCGTGTTTCTTCCTGTTTCCCTCATTCGCATGCAACACACATGCTTATCAGACGAAAGGGATGCTTGCTTGTCTTTAGCGCGACGGGGCCTTTGTGGTTTTATGTCGGTTTGTCTGTCTGTCTCGAGGGAAAAGGAATTTTTGTGTGTGTGTTTTTTTGTTTCTTTGTCTGTCTGTCTGTCTCGAGGGAAAAGGAATTGTTTTTTTTTTTGTGTGTGTCTTTCTGTTTCTCTGTTTATCTGTCTGTCTGTCTGTCTCGAGGGAAAAGGAATTGTTTTTTTTGTGTTTGTCTTTCTGTTTCTCTGTTTGTCTGTCTGTCTCGAGGGAAAAGGAATTGTTTTGTGTGTGTGTCTTTCTGTTTCTCTGTTTGTCTGTCTGTCTCGAGGGAAAAGGATTTGTTTTTTGTGTGTGTGTCTTTCTGTTTCTCTGTTTGTCTGTCTGTCTCGAGGGAAAAGGAATTGTTTTTTGTGTGTGTGTCTTTCTGTTTCTCTGTTTGTTTGTCTGTCTGTCGGTCGGTCGGTGGATCTGTCTGTTGGTCTGTCTCAATTATTTTCTCTCTTTATCTCTCACTGTATCTGTCTATCAATTTCTCTCTCTATCTATCTATTCTCTCTCTCTCCCTCCCTCCCTCTCCCTCCCTCCCTCCCTCCCTCCCTCCCTCCTCTTTTATTTTTATTGTTTTCCATCTTCGTCTTCATCTTTTTTATTTTTATTTTTCTCTTTTCTTCTCCTTTTCCTCCTTCCTTTATACTAATTGCGTCGAGCACTTCCCGGATGGAGCGAAGGAAAAGCGGAGAAAGAGGCTTTAATAGGATATGCAATCTCCATTGTGGAAATCAATGGTTTTCTTGCATGCTGAGTCACCCCTCCTCCCCTCCCCCCCCTTCACCCCTTCCCTTTCCCCCCTCCCCCCTGCACCCCTTCCATTTCCCCCCTCCCTCCTTCACCCCTTCCCTTTCCCCCTCCCTCCTTCACCCCTTCCCTTTCCCCCTCCCTCCTTCACTCCTTCCCTTTCCCCCTCCCCCCTTCACCCCTTCCCTTTCCCCCCTCCTCCTGCACCCCTTCACCCCTTCCCTTTCCCCCTCCCTTCTTCACCCCTTCCCTTTCCCCCTCCTTC
>NC_091571.1:33754027-33771527 GCF_042767895.1 Penaeus vannamei | reverse complement strand
TTTTATTTTTGGTAATGGGTTATAGTAATTATGAATATCGTAATAGATGGTAAGAGAGACTGGGTATTGTCTATCCAGTAAAATGCGTGAATAATGTTTATTATTTTTGTCTGCTATGTAAAATCTTTCTCCTTTTTCTTTTTCTTCATCTTTCCACATCTATTTCGTCTTACTACCTTCATTTCTTTTATTGTAATTTCCCCCATGTGTCATCATCTAAACATTTCGATATTTAGATCAACTCGAAAAGAAAAGAAAAAAAAATCCGTCCTAAATTCCTAATCAAGTAAAAAAGCAAAAAAAAAAAAAAAAAAAAATCCCAGTCAAGAAAAAAAAACAAAAACAAAAAAAATCCCAATCAAGAAAAAAAGCAATAAAAGCAAAAAAAAAAAAAAAAGAAAAAAAAAATGAAATGATTAGCACCCGCCCGAACGTGATGCAAGACCGTTCATCCCCAGAAACCGCCAAGATGCTAAGACTCTAATGATTTAACCGCTCCTTTCCCGCCGTCGGAATGACAGCCTAATCACCTCCCTCGGCCGACGCGGGACCAGAACCTCACATTACCCGAGTGGATGTCATTTGCATATCAATTTTCGACTGAGGGGGGGGCGGGGGGTGACTTTCACTTGAACCGCCGTGACTGTGCGATGCAAGAGATCCCGTTTTCTGTGATTGCATTTTTGGGAGAGGGAGGGAGAGGAGGGGGGAGGGGGGAGAGGGAGGGGGTAGAGGGAGAGAGGGAGGGGGAAGAAAGGGAAGGGGAGAGGGAGGGGGAAGTGGAGGGAGAGAGGGAGGGGGGAAGTGGAGAAAGAGAGGGAAGAGGATGGATGGAGAGAGAGAGGGGGAAGAGTGGGAAGGGGAAGTGGAGGGAGAGAAAGGGGGGCGGGATAAGTAGAGAGAGGGGGGAAGAGAAAGAGAGATGGGGACGGAGGGGGAAGTGGAGGGAGAGAGGGAGGGGGAAGAGTGGGAAGGGGAAGTGGAGGAAGAGAGGGAGGGGGAAGAGTGGGAAGGGGAAGTGGAGGGAGAGAGAGGGGGTGGGGTGAGAGGGGGGGATAAGTAGAGAGAGGGGGGAAGAGAAAGAGAGATGGGGACGGAGGGGGAAGTGGAGGGAGAGAGGGAGGGAGGAAGAGTGGGAAGGGGAAGTGGAGGGAGAGAGAGGGGGGTGGGGTGAGAGAGGGGGAGGGGATAAGTATGAGAGAGGGGGGAAGAGAAAGAGAGATGGAGACGGAGGGGGAAGTGGAGGGAGAGAGGGAGGGGGGATGGAGAGAGGGAGGGGGGCAGAATGAAGAATGGAGAGAGAGCGGGGGGAGAGGAGAGAGAGACAGAGAGGGATACAATGTGACAGACATGGAGTGGTAGACGGAGAGGGAGTGAGAGTGAGAGTGAAAACGAGAGACAGTTGAAAGTGATCGCAAACATAAACTATTATATTTCCAGCATTTCGTTCACAGATAACGTGCCTCTATCTCCACCTTAACCATAATTTAACCATTAATGCATTCCCCCCTTCCCCCCTCCCCCCTTCCCCCCTCACCAATCAGCTGACAGACGAATTTTAAAGCCATGGCAGATTCAGTCTTCGAAAACATGATCAATTAAATGTTTATCGCAAATGTTTTCGTATCAATTATCTAACATTATTCATTTGAGATAAAATTTGAGAGAAATTGAATGACAGGAAGTTTTGAATGAGATAAGGTCTTGTTTTGTTTTAGTTGGGATATTAATCTGGAAAATATTTTATTGATCTTAATTGATATCATGATGGTGATAGTTATGATTATAAAACGGAAAATATATTGTTATTTAAATGTTCATTGTTGTTCTTGTCGTAATCCTTATTAGGACAATTGATACCATTGTTAGTGTCATATCATTGTTATCATCATAATTTTTATAATGATTGTTACACTAGGATTATCATTCTTATCATTATTGTTCCGGTTTTTATCAGGATCACTATACTATCCTCTTTATTACTATCATTATTATCATTGTCATTATCATCACTGCTTTTTGTTTTGTTATTGTTATTAATGTTATCATTATCGTCATTATTTATTACTTTTACTTTTTCGTAACGACTTAATGTATATTATGATAAAGACAACGAAGAAAATATTCCTCAGCTAATAACAAGAATGGATTACAGAGTATTAAAACTTTCACAAATGTGGGGAACGGAGAGCAAACAAATTTTCATTCACAAAAGAGAATTTAGATTTTAAGTAAATACTGATAATACTAATAGTAATGATGATAATGATGATGAAAATAATAATAATGATAATAATGATAATAAGGCTGATAATAATGATAATAAGGATGATAATAATAATAGTAACTATAATGATGATGATAATAGTAATATTAGTAATAGTAATAATGATAATAGTAAGAATAGTAATGATAATAATAGTAATAATAACAGTAGGAATAGGAAAAATGGTAGTAATAGTCATCATCTTCATCATCTTCAACATCATAACAATTACAATAACAATAATCATAATGATAATCTCAGAAATAAAGAAAAGAAAGAAGAGATGGGGAGGAGGGGGGAGGGGGGGAAGGAGAGGAAGACATAGGGAGGAGGGGGGAGGGGGGAAGGAGAGGAAGAGATGGGGAGGAGGGGGGAGGGGGGAAGGAGAGGAAGAGATGAGGAGGGGGGAGGGGGGGAAGACATAGGGAGGAGGGGGGAGGGGAAGAAAGTGAGAAAGAGACGGAGAGGAGGAGGAAGAGGAGAGGAGGAGAATGGGAAGAGGATAGGAAATAGGAGGGAAACGAAGTGAGGGAGAGACGGGAAGGGAAGAGTAGAAGAAGAGAAGGAGGACAGGGGGAGAGGGAGAAGGGTGAAAGAAGAGTGTGAGGAGAGGAGAGAAGGAGGGAAGAAGAAAGGTAAGAAAGTGAAAGATAGAAGGAAGAAAGAAAGGGAATGTAAAATCGTCAGAAGGAGAGGGAAGAAAGAAAGAAAAAAAAGAATTGGGAGGGAGAAAGAGAAATTGAAGAAGAATAACGAAGGGGAAGAAGCGGGAATAGAAAGACGGAAGAGGAGAAAGAAAAGATTATAAGCAGACAGAGAAGGAGATAAGACAGGGCGCATGAGTGCCGGGTGAAAGAAGCAGGATGTCTAAATAGCCGGCACTCCATCCATCTTGTTTTTATCTAGTAAGACACAAAAATGACGCCTCGTTTGAAGGATGGCGATAGATAGTGAAACAGATAGATGGACGCGTGAAATGAGTCGACAGATTGTTGGAGAAAACGAGCGAAGAGGCGGCATAGGACACAGAATAAGAGACACCAACACGAAAGCTAAGAGATAGAAAAAAAGAAGAGAGAGAGAAAAAAATAATGTAACCAAAATAAACAATTAAACCCGATATTAAACTCAATCTCGGTCCTCCTGGTTGTTTATAAACCACGTACAGACACGATCGTCGGAGGAAAATAAACAAAAGAGTGTAAATAGGACACAAATTCGAGCGTAAAAAGCCACCATTCACACCCTGACCCACATAAGATTTAAGATGAATGGCTGAGGGAAAAGGTGCTAGCGATTACGTTTTCTATGAGGTCAAGAGGGCAGACTTCGGTAGATGGGAAAGGATGGATTTTGATAATGATGAGTATGTCGTTATGTTGGTAAGGATAATGAAAATAGCTCTTTATTTCGGTTATTATTGTTGTTGTTATTACTGTTAGTGGTATTGATATCATTAATATTATAATTTTTGTTACTAATGTTATCATTTTCATTACTAATGTGATTATCATTTTATTACTAATGTTATTTTCATTGTTATTACCGGTACTAGTACTAATACCACCATCATCATCATCACCATTACCATTATCATGATGATTTTTATTGTTATTGTTATTACTATTATCATTGCCGTCATAAGTATTATTATCATTAACATAACTGGTGTTATTACCATAATAGTAATACTAATGGTTCTACTATCATTATTATTATCATTATCATCAGAGATAGTAGTAGTAGTAGCAGTAGTTGTTTTTGTAGCAGTAGTAGTTGTAGTAGGAGTAGCAGTAATAGTAGTAACAGTAATAGTAAAAGTACAAGTGCAAGTGGGAGTAGCAGTAGTAGAAGAAACAGGATAGTAGGATTAGCAGTAGTAGCAAAAGTGGTGGTGGTGGTGTAGGCAGTAGTAGTTACGGCAGTAGTGATAGTAGTAGTAGTATTACTATCATAGCCGTATTCTCATCCTTTATTATAATTATTATCATGCTCTTATTATTATCATCATATCTGAACTGCTACTACGTATTTATTTTTTTATTGTTCATATTCATTATTTAGCCCACTAACATATCTCAAGATATATAGTCCATTTTCATATAGCATAAAGCCATTGTTGATTATATAGCTACGCAAGAATGTTTAGCCAAAAAGTTTCGTTCAACGTATGCATATATATATATATATATATATATATATATATATATATATATATATATGTGTGTGTGTGTGTGTGTGTGTGTGTGTGTGTGTGTGTGTGTGTGTGTGTGTGTATTTGCGTTTGTGTTTGTGATATGGATATATGTATACATATATACATACGTACATACAAGCATACATATATATATATATATATATATATATATATATATATATATATATATATATATATATATATAAACAAACAAACAAACACACAACTCATACATCCTGCCCCCCCCCCCTAGCTAATCACCAGTATTGGCCAGTCCGTATCTCTAACAGCTCTCTGACAGCAAGAAGTATTGGAACCTTGGGTGTTGCAAGTAGTCATTTCGTTATCATATAATTTGCAGGAATTTCGAAAGGAAGTGCAAGGGGAGATTTGTTTGTTTGTTTGTTTGTTTGTTTCATAAATTTACTTGTTAACTGAATAATTGGTGGATGAGTGAATGGGTTGACTTATTTTTTGTCTTATCTGTTTATTGCCGTTATTATTATTACTTTTTTATAATATTCTGATCATAGTTTTATGGTTTGGTTAAATTTGATTTTTTCTTTAAACTTGATCTTGCGAATATGAAACGAAATTAAAAATCTATGATACATTTCAGATTTTAAAAAATGGTAACCCTTAGAAAAAAAAATCCAAAATCATTTAAAGTTTCTTTCCAAGACACGAACCAGGTCAAAGAACCCTTTTGCATTGACGATTATATTGAAGAGTAGGTGGTGACGTCAGCAGCGTCTCGGGAGTGACGTCATCCCCAAAAGACTGCTGTGACGTGGGTTAAAAATTCTTAACCTGTTGTGTGTCTTACCGAGAAAAAATGTGACGAACTGCCTGGATCTTGGGAGCAATTAAAAATATACTTTGAACGTGCTCGGTGTAAATAATTGTAGTGATTACTATGATTGGTAGTTATAATGATGATGATGATGATACTAATAATGGCAATACTAATGATGATAATGGTACTATTAATAATGATAATAATGGTACTATTAATAATGATAATAATGGTACTATTAATAATGATAATAATGGTACTATTAATAATGATAATAATGGTACTATTAATAATGATAATAATGGTACTATTAATAATGATAATGATAGTGATGATAATAACAATAATTTTAATGATAAGGGTAATGATAATGCTAATAATGATAAAGTCAATAACAACAACAATTGTAGCAACTGCAATGAAAATAGTTATAAGGAAAATGGTAATGATGAAAATAGTGGTAATAAGAATATTGATAAAATTGATGATAAAGATAAGGATAAAAAAGAAAGACGATAATGATGACGGTAAAAAGAACGGAGACAATATTAACGATAATGATAACAATAACAAAAAAATATGATAATGATAATAACACTAGTATTAGAAAAAAACACGAAAAATCAGTGTTGAACAAGATGCACTTCGATGAACTTTTGTGCCAGGTATCCCTCTTGAACAGTGACACTCTCCTGTACTGTTTGTGTGGGACTGTGAACATTTTGAACGTATTGTAGGACAGTTTGGTGTGGGAATTCCAATCACAATTTATTTCTATATAACCCGAAATAGTAGGGATTTATTTTATATTATATGATATAAATATAGTAGTATAATATATATAATATATATAATATAAATATAGTAGAAATAGTAGGGATTTATTTTATATTATATAATATAAATATAGTAGTATAATATATATAATATAAATATAATAGAAATAGTAGGGGTTTATTTATTAACATTTTGAACGTATTGTAGGACAGTTTGGTGTGGGAATTCCAATCACAATTTATTTCTATCTAACCCGAAATAGTAGGGATTTGTTTGTTCTTCTGTGAGGAAAGATATTTAGATCTGGCGGGGTTCGTGAGAAAATTGGAATTTATTTGGTATGGGGGTATTTAGTGTAGGTATATCGTTCTAAAGTATTGTCTGTTTGACCCAGTGTGACCTTGGAACTGAGATACACTTTGGTATATTGGGGTATTTAGTGTAGGTATATCGTTCTAAAGTATTGTCTGTTTGACCCAGTGTGACCTTGGAACTGAGATACACTTTGGTACATTGGGGTATTTAGTGTAGGTATATCGTTGTAAAGTATTGTCTGTTTGACCCAGTGTGACCTTGGAACTGAGATACACTTTGGTACATTACCCTCTCTGCTGACAGTTCACCCTCCCCTCTTCCTTAACCCCCCCCCCCCCGCTCCTCTTGGTCCACCTGCATCCACGGAGTAATTTATTTAATCTTAATTGCTTTCATTAACCATTTATGGCCGTGTAGTCCCTCCCATCTCCTCCCCCTTATCCCCCCACATCATCCTCAATCCCCTACCTCCCTTTACCCCCCTCCCTCGTCTTCCCACTTCAACCTCCCCCTTCCACCCTAAACAACACCGCACCTTAAACTCCGATACCCCCTTCCCCCTCTACCCTCCCCCTTCCCCTCTACCTATCCCCCTCCCCCTCTACCTATCCCCCTCCCCCTCCCCCTCTACCTATCCCCCTCCCCCTCCCCCTTTACCTATCCCCCTCCCCCTCCCATCCACCCTCCCCCTTCCCCTCTACCTATCCCCCTCCCCCTCCCATCCACTCTCCCCTCCCCTTTCCCCTCTTCCCTCCCCCTCCACCCTCTCCCCTCTCCCCCTTTCCCCCTCCACCCTCTCCCCTCTCCCCCTTTCCCCCCCTTCAAAGAAAAAAAGCAACATGCGTGTGGCTTTGCAATTCTAATTCGGCATTGCATCCTGCAGATTAATTGCAAGAGAGATCTGATAACTGCCCTAGTAATAAGGGAGAAGACGCGTTCATTGCGATTGAACACGAGAGCTGAACACGAGTTGAACAGCGGATAGAGGACCGCAGGAGATCATATCACTCCATGAGGTTCGTTAATTGTACGGGTTTTATGAGTAAATGAGATGAGACTTTGATTTTTATTTTCTCTCTTTTTGTCTCTCAAGATAAGGTTGTATCCTTTGTGCTTTCCGGAATGTTAAAAAGAAAAAAATCAATATACTCACGGTATCTTATTTTTTTCTTTTTCTTTCTTTCTTTCTTTTTTCTTTTTCTTTTTTTGGTTAATGAGTAAAGGATGATTAGGAGAGCCAAAGATACGGGAATGGGAATTTATATGCAAATGAACCCAAGATCTAGACAAAGTAGATAAGTAGGAAGAAAAAAGAAAAGAAGGGAAAGGTCTGGTGCTGAAATTCAACAGGATTTTGAGTATCTTAATAAAACACGTATTTTCTCTCGTTTTTGTCATATATCAAAATCTTAAGGCATTTCGCCATCCAAGAAGAAGAAGAAGAGAGAGGAAAAGGTAAATAAAAATGTTTTCAAAAAAAGCAAATATTCATGAACCATCCTGTACGTCACACTTTTCAGCGACGTAAGATAGGATTATCAAAATCCATTTTCTTCGGAGCACTTAAAAAAAAAAAAAAAAAAAAAAATCAGGAATATCTTAAAATTCGCAGCACTCCCATCAAGCATCGGTACTACAAAGGGTTAAATGTACGAGGCTCCATCTGCAGGTGGTATAAGGGGGGGCGGGGGAAGGGACACGGGCTTAGGGTATAAGGGGAGGGAGGTATAAGGAGGAGGGGGAGGGTATAGCTGATAGGGAAGGGGGGGTAGGGGAAAGGTATGAGGGAGAGGGAAGGAGGACGGGCGTGAAGGAGAGGGAAGGGAGGGACGGGTGTGAGGGAGAGGGAAGGGAGGGACGGGTGTGAGGGAGAGGGAGGGGCCGGGTATGAGGGGGGGGGGTGGCGAAGGAAGGGGCACTATACCCTTTCCTCACTTGGCATTCTGGTCATCTTGGCAAGCCTGCATGCCAGTGTGCGCTACGTGCGCGTCAGGTGTTTGTGTGTGTGTGGGAGGTTTAGAGGGAGAGGGAGGGAGGGAGGGGGGGGAGTCGGAGAAATGTTTTGTAGATTTAAAAAAAAGAATTGGTTTGTTTATTTTGTTTGTTTGTCGTAAGAGGAATAATTGTTTACCAATAATGATGATAACACTTGTTTTTGCTTTTGTACTTGTCGACGTATGTACGAACCATGAACAAAAAAAAAAGAAATATAGGTATGGGTGCGTCTTCTCGACCTGTATGTACGTATGGACGTTTTTTACATACGCACACAGTATATACTCACCTCTTCGTGTTTATGTAAATAACGTAATTGTTTATGTTCGTACCTGGGGGCTATGGCGTACCTGGCCACCACGGCACTGTATTTGTTTAGTTAAGATAGTTTCTCCTTGAAATTTGAATATGTAGAATTGTTCAAGTACTTCGGTTGCCTTTCAATAGATATAATTCTGTTTAAATTTTGGAGGTTCTGGAGTAATGTTCTGACTGCTTACTAATATATTTTTTCCAAGTAATGTAATCGTCAATCTATCGTTTTATTGGTTTATTTATTATTTTCTTATTGGAGTTTCATTCTTGATAATGTATATTGTGGGCTTTGATTCATTTGCGTCACAGTTTATTTTCTAAATTGTTCTTATCCTTTTCTCTTACAGTACAGTATGGGGACGAGAGGATACACGTGTGTATTAACTTTCGAATTTTATTTAATTATTCTTTATACGTCTCATATTTTTTATGCACGTTTATTTCTTATGATATAAAGTCTTCAATTATTTCGCAAGAAGAACGCACACGTGACTTTACAGTAAATTACACAAGATACGATGGGGGTAATTATGCTGATAATGAAAATGATAATGATGATTGTAGTGGAACAATAACAGTGATAATGATGATGAAGAGGATGGGGATGAGAATGGTGATGATAATAATAATATTGGTAATGATAACGATAAGGAGAAAATACAAATAATGATTATAATGATAATGATGATAGTGACATTAATGATAATGCCGATAATGACAATGATAATATATGTAATGGTAATTCTAAAAGTGATGATAGTTATAATGATGATAACAAATAACGATACAGACAATGATAGAATTTATTGTAATAAGGATAATAATGAAAATAATACTAATACTTATACCAGTATTAATATGAATACCAATCTTACTAATAGTAATGATAATGATAACAATTATAATGATAATAATGTTGATAATGTTAATGTTACCAGTAGCAATGGTAATGATAATAATGATAATAATTATAATGATGATAATAGTAATATTTAGAGTGATAGTATTAACTGAAATGATCATAAAGATTGCAATAAGGATAATACTAATGATTATTCTAATATGAACGATAATATTGATAATGGGCAGTGATGATGATAATGATAATGACAATGACGGTAGTGGTAGCGTTTATTATCCTAATGATATATATAATAGTAACAGTAAAAATGATAATGATAATGATGATAGTAACAATAATACTGATGGCGATGATGATAATAATAACAGTAATGATAACTGCAATAGAAACAACGATTCTCTTACTGTTAAAAGTAACACGATAAGAATAATGACAATAAAAATGATAATGATAGCGATGATAATAATGATATTGATGATGACAATGATGGTAATGATACTAATGATATTGATAATGACAACGATGGTAATGATACTAATGATACATATAATACAAATATCGAAAATGATAAAAATGACAAGGAAAAAGATAAAGATAATAATAATGATAAGGGGAAAATTTATAATAATGATCATGAAATCCTCGGCATCCTTTATTCCGCTGAGCATCCGCCGCACCCGCATCCCAGCAGCATCGCCCATCTTACGTATTCTCCCCCAAACCCCACAATCTTTCCCGCACTCATCTCATCTCCGCCTTGAAGGAAAGAACATCTCATCTCCCAAGACATGACGGCGAGAGAGCATCCTCGTTACGTATTCACAAGATGCTTTTTTTCTCTCAGTCGCGAGAGTCGGGGTGTGTGTGTGTGTGTAGTGTGTCAGGGTTGCGTGCGAGGGATGTGAGGGTGTTGGTGTCGTTTGTGGGTGTTGGTGTCAAGTGTGGGTGTTGGTGTCATTTGTGGGTGTTGGTGTCGTTTGTGGGTGTTGGTGTCATGAGTGGGTTTTGGTGTCTTGTGTGGATGTTGGTGTCGTGTGTGGATGGTGTCATGTGTGGGTGTTGGTGTCGTTTGTGGGTGTTGGTGTCATTTGTGGGTGTTGGTGGCTTGTGTGGGGGTTGGTGTCATTTGTGGATGTTGGGGTCATGTGTGGATGCTGGTGTTTTGTGTTGGTGTTGGTGTTTTGTGTCGGTGTTGGTGTCTTGTGTGGGTGTTGGTGTCTTGTGTGGGTGTTGGTGTCTTGTGTGGGTGTTGGTGTCATTTGTGGATGTTGGTGTCTTGTGTGGGTGTTGGTGTCATTTGTGGATGTTGGTGTCGTGTGTGGGTGTTGGTGTCTTGTGTGGGTGTTGGTGTCTTGTGTGGGTGTTGGTGTCTTGTGTGGGTGTTGGTGTCATTTGTGGATGTTGGTGTCATTTGTGGGTGTTGGTGTCATTTGTGGGTGTTGGTGTCATTTGTGGGTGTTGGTGTCATTTGTGGGTGTTGGTGTCATTTGTGGGTGTTGGTGTCATTTGTGGGTGTTGGTGTCGTGTGTGGGTGTTGGTGTCTTGTGTGGGTGTTGGTGTCATTTGTGGGTGTTGGTGTCATTTGTGGGTGTTGGTGTCATTTGTGAATGTTGGTGTCATTTGTGAATGTTGGTGTCTTGTGTGGGTGTTGGTGTCGTTTGTGGGTGTTGGGGTCATGTGTGGGTGTTGGGGTCTTGTGTGGTTGTTGGTGTCATGAGTGGATGTTGATGTCTTGTATCCACTTAACACGCGTGTAGTTTTAGTGGATGAGGTTTCGCCTACTTTGAAGAGTAACCTTGGAGTGATTTTTGGTTAGATAGATGGAGGGAGGGAGGGAGTGGGAAGGAAAGGGAGGGGGAAGGGAAGGGAAGGGGAAGGGAAGGAAGTGGGAAGGGAAGGGAGGGGGAGGGAGGGAGTGGAAAGGAAAGGGTGGGAAGAAAAGGGAGTGGGAAGGGAAGAGAGGGGGGAGGGAGGGATGGAGTGGGAAGGGGAGGGAGGGAGTGGGAAGGGAAGGGAGGGGGAGGGAAGGAGTGGGAAGAAGAGGGAGGAGGGAGAGAGTGGGTAGAAGAGGGAGGGGGAAGGGAAGGGAGGTGGAGGGAGTGAGTGGGAAGAAGAGGGAGGTAGGGGGAACGAGGGGTAAAGATAGAGAAGAGACAGTGAAAGAAAATAAGAAGGAGAGACACACAGGCAGACAGAGAGATAGACAGACAGACAGACAGAAAAACAAGAGGGAGAGGGAGAACGAGAGGGTGTGAGGTGTTACAAGTCAGGCATGTACATTAGCACGTGTTTGCGTATGTGCCTGGAATATGTCTGCGCACCTGGAGAATATATATTATCTTACTTAATCACTTGATATGACAGATTTATGCGCCAGTCCGGAAGGCCACAAAATGCAACAATATCCATTCATTCTTCTTTGTTAAAAAAGGTATTCAAAAACAGATTTTGACATATCGGTGAAATTTTTTGTATAATATAATTTGCGTCAGTTCTTATATATCTCCTTATACCACAACCCCTTTATAAGTAAGTATAGCATACAATTATGCTTATTCAAACTTTCATATAACTATTAGCTAACTTTTCCTGTATAACATACCTTCGTATAATCATGAACATAAGTACATGAATATGTCCATATACAAATCTAAGAATATATGACCTTCATAACCCCCTATACACATATATAAGTCAATCCAACATACCTCCCCTTTGTGTCATAACCTCGGTACAGGTATAAGCACAGGTCAGACGCAATATACTTCCATGTGCAGCTAATCACCTTGTCTTCACTCTTAAGGCTTCGCGAGTGCTGCCTGCGATCAGTGGGGTGGCTACTCGTCCCCCAGAATACGTGTAATGGGATTCCAGGTCCGAGGAGGGAAGAATTTGGGACAGAGATAATACGTAGGACTGACCTCTGGGTTAACTTGTGTGGTAACTGTGTGTGGGTGGGGGTGGGGGGTGGGGGGGTGTTGTGTGTGTGGGGGGGGTTGTGTGTGCGTGTGTGTTTGTGCGTGTGTGTTTGTGTGTGTGTGTGTGTGTGTGTGTGTGTGTGTGTGTGTGTGTATGTGTGTGTGTGTTTGGGTGGGGGGGGGGAGAGAGGTGGGGGGGGCGAGAAGAGAGAAAGAGAAATAAAATTAAAAAATACAAATGGAAAGAAGGAAATAGAAACGGAGAAATACAAAGAGAGAGAGAGAGAGAAACAAGAGACCGACTGACCAACCAGACAAAGACAGAGAACGACGTACACACACTCACAAAGGGAGAAAAAATGGAGAGGGAAGACAGGAAAAGACAGACAAAGAGACGCAAAAAGAGAAAAGGAGAGAGTGAAAAAGGTGTTAGAGAGAGGAGACAGCTCAGAGGCCACATTCACAGGTAACTTTAAGACAACCATAAAGCAAAGGATTGCATATCAAGAAAATGTCAGTTTTTAAGTCAGATTCTGCAGTAAATGACCAGAAAAAACTATCAAATCTCTATAGTCGCCAATCACTTATATATTCTTTATTATCGAAGATTCCGAACTCCCATAAATATTATTTTACGCATTTGTCAAAATTTGTGAATTTCTCATTCAAAACGTCCAGCACTTTCACATATTTATGAAAATAGATCTAAGCGGACAGGCATTAATTGGTCATGCAGTCATTACCTCATGTCATGAAGCAAAAGTCATGCACTCACAACGAGAGAGCGTCTTGGAAAGTCTTAAGGGTCACAGGCAGACAGGAAGGTCGCTTTTACTTTCACCTAGTATAGAAATATGGTCCTTAAGAGCAGTCAGAGATTGTGTTTTTTCTGTCTCTTTCTTGAACACGACTTTTTTTTGTTTTCTTCTTTCCTTTCTTCTTCTATTCTTATCTTTTTGTATCTTTTCCTTTATCTTTTCTTTTTATTCTTTGATTTTGTTTTTCCTTGTTTATTTTTTTTCTTATTCGTTTTCTTTTTTCGCTCTTTTTATTTTTATCTGATCTTATTTTATTTTACATTACTTTTTTGTTTTAGGTTTTTGTTCTCTTTTTCTGTTTCTTCTTTTTCTTTTTTTCCTTTATTTTTTTCCTTTTTCATTTTTTATTCTTCTATTCCGTTCTCTTTCTCTTGCTCTTATTCCTGTTTGTGTCCTTGGTCTTTCGCTCTTCTATTTTTGATCTTCGTCGTCGTCTTTCATATATATATGTATATATATATATATATATATATATATATATATATATATATATATATATATATATATATATATATATATATATACACATGTGTGTGTGTATGTGTGTGTATGTTTATGTGTGTGTATGTGTGTGTATGTTTATGTGTGTGTGTATTTGTATATATGTATGTATGTATATAAACATACACATAGAAGGCTACTTAAATTTTAGAACAAGAAAACGCCCCTCACTCTCCGCGGAACAGCCATGTATCCCCCACAAACTCTTTTCGAAGTTCGCAAGAATAAGTTCCTCCAGAGCTGTTTACCCCAAAGTTCATATTCTTTTTCTTCGCGACACACAACAGCGAAACGCCTTTTGGCCACTTGTAGAGTCCGGCCGAATCCTTTGAAACTCGAAAAGTCACTCGAGTATCCTTTATTTTTTTTTCTTCCTTACCCCTCCACAAAACCCCCCGAAAGGACTTCCCTTTTTCTCTATACACGCCCATCCATCCCATTCCATTCCGTCCCGTCCAGTCCATCCCAACCCATCCCATCCCATGCCACCAAATTCCGTCCCGTCCCATCCCATTCCATCCACCCCATCCCGTCCAATCCTATCCCATCCCATCCTATCCATCCCAACCCGGCCCACCCCACCCCACCCCATCCCATCCTTCCCATCCCAATCCGTCCCACCCCACCCCACCCTATCCCACCCAACCCATCCCGTCCCTATCCCCGTCTCCCTTCCATCCTGTAGGAGTCGGCCAAAGGAAGCTGTCATAACCAAGGCTGCGACGCCCCAGGAGGGAGGGAGGGTAGAGGGAGGGCGGCCCGTTGTTATTCTCCTCGACGAAGGGAAGAAGGTCCAGGAGGTGCTCGGAAGGCGGCAGGGAACTCAAGGAGGTCGAGGAGACGCGAGGGAGGCAGTCTTAATGCGAGGCCTGGTTGGCGATTTTTTATTTTTGATTTTATGTATATATTTTTTTATTATTTTTATTTTTTTATTGTTTTTTTATTCTATTATTTTATTTTATTTATTTATTTTTATTTATTTTATTTTTTATTATTTGGGGGGGACTAGGTGCATATGTGATTCAGTTCCTGGTTTTCGATTTTTTTTTTTTTTTTTTTTTTTTTTTTTTAGGGGGGGGGGTATAGGGTGTGATTCAGTTCCTGGTTTTCGATTTTTTTTTTTTTTTTTTTTTTTTTTTTTTAGGGGGGGGGTATAGGGTGTGATTCAGTTCCTGGTTTTCGATTAGGATTTGCCGATGTCCCTGAAGCGAGGCCTGGTCTTCGAATTATTATTATTGTTATTGTTTATTTCTTTTTTGTTATTTTTTAAATCATTTTTGTTATTTTGTTATTTATTTAAGATGAGTTTCAGGTCCTGGTTTTCGATCTGGATTTTGTCGATATCAAATTGGAAGTAATTGATACGAATACGAGGCCTGAATATTGAATTATTTTATGGGGGATGAGATTTCATTACCTGGTGTTTGATTAAGATATGCCGATTTTAGATCAGAAGTAGTGCAGGGATTTTAGGATTACTGGAAAGCGAGGTTTATGTAGGTGGGATTAACATACTTGTAACGTAGTTGTACAAGGTAAGTATATGTGCATATATACTGGCTTACGAGTGGAGATTCAGGCGCATTTGCATATTCAGAGAAATGTAGTGGGGGAAGGGGAGAGGGAAGAAGAGAGAAAGAGTCAGGCAGACAGACAGACAGACAGACAGGCAGAAAGATAGACAGACAGATAGATAGGCAGAAAGGCAGGCAGACAGATAGATAGGCAGAAAGGCAGGCAGACAGATAGATAGGCAGAAAGGCAGGCAGACAGATAGATAGGCAGAAAGGCAGGCAGACAGATAGATAGGCAGAAAGGCAGGCAGACAGATAGATAGGCAGAAAGGCAGGCAGACAGACAGAAAGAAAGACACATACAGACAGACAGACAGACAGAAAAGAAGAAGAAAAGAAAGAAAAAAAAACGAGACAAAAAAAAAACTTTCTTACGTAGGTACACAGACACCAAAACCCTTATCACCGCACACGCAAAGCCTAACCATAACACAGCCACCTATCCAAGCCGAACCAACAGCCTCCACTAAAGCAAGCACACACAGACCTATCCCATGCGTGCCTAGAAACGTTAATGATTGCTGAAGGTCACAATGCCTGCTAACTCGGTGCCTGATCAAGGTGCATGACGTCACGACCCAGTGGTTATGGATCAGCTGACTTCTTCGCATGATAATTATCGACGTTCACTTAGGAGGTAAGACGAAGGTTTTGGTGTCCTTCTTGAGTGTTTTGGGTGATTGGAGAATAGTGTTTGGAAGTTTTCCGTTTTGTTAAATCAACATCGTGGACTTTGAAGATTATTTACTTTGGGGTTTCAGATGTTTTGTGTGGGTATCGGTGATTCGGAAATATGTATATCCTTAAGAGTATACCTGTTTGCTGAATCTCTCTCTCTTTCTTTCTTTCTTTCTTTCTTTCTTTCTTTCTTTCTTTCTTTCTTTCTTTCTTTCTTTCTTTCTTTCTTTCTTTCTTTCTTTCTTTCTTTCTTTCTTTCTTTCTTTCTTTCTTTCTTTCTCTCTCTCTATCAATGTATCTGTCTATTTCTCTATATACATATCAGTCCATCTATATATTTAGCTCTCTCACTCACATACACACACATATTTGTAGATATTAATTGGAGGATAGACAGATAAATTGGTAGACAGAAAAAAGGAATTATTGAATGGAAGACAAATAGAAAGACAGACAGACAGATAGCGACAACCTAAAAAGAGAAGGTAGAAAAAAAACAAACCAAATTTTTTGAAAAACGATAAGCCAGAAAAAAAAATATGCTAGAGAGATTCAACGAGCAACGGCATTCATCTTGCATATAAAAAAACCGCTTTGCATATAAAGACATACGCGCCATGCCTTTGCCCATTCCTTCAAGATGGTAGATGAAGCCGTGTCTACTACATAGGTACATTTCCTTATCATGTTATCCCATTATTATCGTGAATATCAAGAGGGGAGGAGGTAGAAGAGGGGTGGGGGATGGGGGGAAGAAGGTCGAGGGGGGAGGAGAATGGAGGGTGGGGGTGAGGAGGAAGAAGGTTGAGGGGGGAGGAGAATGGAGGGTGGGGGTGAGGGGGAGAAGGGAGGGTGAGGGGGGGGTAGGGAGGAAGAATGGAGGGTAGGGGTGGGAGGGGGAAGAAGGGGTGGTGGGGGTGGGGGGGAAGAAGGGAGGGGGGAGGAGAATGGAGGGTGGGGGTGGGGAGGTATAAGGGAGGATGAAGTTGAGGGAGGGAGGAGAAGGAAGGGTGAGGGTGGTGGAGGGTGGGGGGAAGAAGGGAGGGTAGGGGTGGGGGGAAGAAAGGAGGAAAGGATGGTTGCAAAGGAAGGAGAGACGGAAGTAGGGAGGTATGGGGAAGGATGGGAGAGAGAGGGAGGGGTTGTAATAGGGAGAGGGGGAGGGAGAGAAGGAGGTATGAAGGCAGAGTGAAGGAAATAGCGAGGAAGGGATGGAAGGAGAGAGGAAAGAGGGGGGAATGAGAGGAGAGAGAGAGAGAGAGAGATAGGGGGAATTGAAAGTGATAGTAAAAGAGAGAAAATGGGGAAGAGGGTGAGCGAAAAAGAGAGTAAGGAAAGAAAGAGAGACAGACAGAGAAAAAGAAAAAAAATATATAGATAGAGAGAGAGAGAGACAGAAAGACAGATAGAGACAGAGAAGAGAGAAAGATAGAGTGGAGACAAAGAAAGAGTGGAGACAAACAAAGAGAGAGAGAAATCATGGCATTG
>NC_091571.1:33741527-33746527 GCF_042767895.1 Penaeus vannamei | reverse complement strand
TCCTCTCTCGACAACAGCACACGGGACTTTAAATACCACACATACCAGTCATCCCTCTAAGATACAAGCAACAGAAGACGCGAAACAAACCCACGTCGCCACAGCTGAAATCCGCGTAAATCCCTCAGTCTCAGTGGCTCACCAGCTCCCAAAGATCAAACACGAAGCCCCTGTGTCTGGAAACCTCGAGGGGGCTTCCCGGGGTCTGGCCACCTCACATGAGAGCCAGGTAAGTGAGGGAGAACACACGTCCGCCTTCAGGAGTGCAGCTCTGGACGTCTCCCATGCGTCTTCGAGGCTCACTGACAGTCCAGATATCTACAAGTCTCTCTTGGAAACACACAACCTGGCCGAGACCGAGTATTATTCAGCAGTAGAGACATCGACGGAAGTGGTGGAGGCCTTAGAATGGGAGGACAAGGAGGCGAAGAGGAAGGATAAGAAGCAATCGAGGATTATCTACAAGCCCGAGGAGACGACCGAAGGCGACGATATCTGCTTCACGAGCCCCAGAAATCGCCGGACGTGGCTCGCGGCCTTTGAGGAACTCGAGGATAGCTTCGACAGCGCCATTAAAAGCGGCGAGAAGCGGCCGTCATCCGACCCCTCCGACGATGCGGGAACGGCAGACAGCGTCGAGACTCCCAGAGCCACGGACGCGAAGCAGAACCGGCGTCGCTGTGAGTCGCCGCCCCCGACCATCTCATGCTTAGAGAATCTCGAAAAACTATGCCGGCGGCTAAGTCTTGAGCGGGAGAAATATTCGGAGCAAATGTGCACGATTGATAGACCGTCTCCAGTTGGAATGGAGGATAATAGTTACGAGTGTAGCGAAGATTATGAAACGTTTTCGACGTCAACCTTATCGGAAACGGAAACTGACATCATAGCCGATAAGCTTTATACTGTACGAATGCCAAAGCAGAAAGAGGACAGCGATAACTCGGGAACCAATATTCGCGATTTGGATAATATAATCAAGGGAGATTTAAACCAAAACAAGCCGGTATTTGATCATCCACCCGTCGACGGGACGGGATACGCCTTCAAAGAAAACGGAGGACTCGCTCCTACCATAGAAAATGAGAAGACTAAGGCGAGAGGGGATACTAAGGAAACTTTAAAGTTTCAGTACATTGATTCTAAATTAGATGAAATATTCAGTTCTGTTGAAGATGAAGTTTCTCACACCACGTATGCAAATATTGTTAACCAAATGGTGAAAGGACAAGCAAAAATTCAAAGGCGCAGTCACGACGATTCACTGTATGCTAGTGGAAAACAAGTCCAAAAGCAATTGAATGAGATTCTAAACGGAATGGATTCCATGTACGAATCGTATCTAAAGAAAAGGAAGTCCCTCGACCTCACGCACGAGGCAAGGACTCTTCCGGATCTCAAATTCCCAAATAAGGAAGAAAACATTTTCCAAATAAAAGCCGAGTCTTCCAGCGTGAGCGTCGAGCAGAAAAGGGAATCCAAGAGCGAGCTGGACGCCTTCAGGGACATCATCGACATATCCGAAGACCTGAAGAACCTGTGTGTGTTCCACGTCAACAAGCCCGGCTGGGACTCGGCCGCCGCAGACCCCCACATCAGGAGCCCGACGGCCCGGGAGGGACCTGACGTCGAGCCCTCCTTCCCGGACTTCTACGAGAGCGACGGCGCGACCCCCGAGGCTGAGGCGAAGGGTTTTGTCCCCGACGGCAGGCCACGGGACGCTGCCTCGCCCGCGCACGCCAGAGACCCCTGCAGGAGGTCCCCGAAGGAGTGCGAAGGAGAGGCTGGCGTGGGCTCCTTCCTGGCTACCATGAAGGAGGAGAACTTGCGCTGCTACAAAGTGACGCTGGATTACCTGCAGAAGATCTCGGACTCGCACGAAGACACGGGGGAACGCAGGAACGCAAACAAACACGTGAGTATATGAGGTTGGTTGTATCATTCGTTCGCTGTGAATGTTTACGTACACAAACTTATATTTGAGTATATAATATTTAATATATTGTTTACTATGAATATTTACGTAAATGTGACCCTTATTGTACAGCAGACTTATACTTGAGGATATCAAATTAATTATATCAATTGTTTACTATAAATATTGACGTAAATGGTACCTTTGTTCTACACTCAAACTTATACTTGAGTATATCAAATTGATTATATTAATTGTTTACTATAAATATGAACGTAAATATGACTTTTGTTGTACACTCAAACTTATACTTGAGGATATCAAATTGATTATATTAATTGTTTATTATAAATATTAACGTAAATATGACCTTTGCCGTACACTCAAACTTATACTTGAGGATATCAGTTAAGTATATTCATTGTTTACTGTGAATATTTACATAAATGTGATCTTTGTTCTACACAACATATACTTGAGTGTATTAAATTGATTATATTTTTTGTTTACTATGAATTTTAACGTAAATTTTACCTTTACTTTATGCAAGAACGCACCTGAGTATATCAAATTAGTTGTATTTTTTACGATGAATATTTACGTAAATATAACCTTTACTATACTAAATATTTTTCTCTTTTCTCTTTTCTAACCGATTAATCATCCTAATGATATTACAATTCACTGCCAAACAAGAATGCAATCTGTTCCTGTTTCTTCATTGTAATTAATTCTTGACTCTGCATTTCTTTTAAAAATCTTCAATATCCTCTTCCAGGGAGATGACGTCATCACCCTGCCAGCCAATCAGCGACGTCAGACTGAGGATAAGGTAAGTTTAGTACTAACGAGTGTTTGTGTTAAGATTATAGTTAATTCTTGTCTTTTAAGATGACTCAGTGACGTCAGTGGTTTGATATTGAATTTAATTACGAGAGGAATTAAATTTAAGTTATTGCCATGGATGATAATTTTGAATCGTTCTGTTGTTCGTGTTATTTTTGTTATTTTTGTTCTGTGTTCATTTTTCGCGCGCTGTTCATCGCCTACAATGATCGGTTATTTTCTCTTATCATTTTATTTTCTTTTTTTCTATATTTTTTTCTAATTTCACTGCATCTGATGTTTCTTTTCATATCGACTTTTCGTATTTTTCTCTTACGTTTCTGTTTTTTACTGTACGTGGTTTCTAGTTCATGTTATTGGTACGTTTTTGTTCTTACTGTTATTCGTTATGCTTATCTCGTCTTCTCTTTCTTATTCATATTCGTCGTCTTCGGCTTTTCTTCCATTTTCGGCGATTATTTCTTCTTTCTTGTCTTTTATTCTCTATTCTTCTCTTGTGCTTTCGTTTATAGATCTATACTTCTTCGTGTTTTCTTTCCATTGTCGTTTCTGCCTTTCTACTTTATTCCTTTCCTTCTTTATATCTACTTTCTTCTTAATTTCTTTCATATCTACTTTCTTCATCTTCTCTCGACATCCTTACTTATCTTATTATTATTCTCTTCTTCCCCTTTCTCGTTTCCAACTTGTCTTCTTCCTGCGTTTTCCTATTCCTTTTCTCTTTCTCCCTTTTTCCATCTCTCTTATCGCTATAATATTCTTTTTAATATTCTTTCTCTTCTTCCGACTCTGATTTCTTCCTTTCTCTAATACTACTCCTTCTACCTTCCATAATTTGACCTCATCTCCGACCCCCACTTTGACCTTCTTTGCCCCCACTGACCTTCTCCTTCACCCCCCCCTCCGCTCTCCCCCTCTCTCGTCTGTCAGCCTCCGGTCACGTGACGTCACCCGCATCGAGGACCACCGTACAAATGCTGTCTATTTATCGCTGTTGTTTGGTAATAACGCAAGCTAATTATCCGCTCATTTGCATATCATTAACGATTTTGGAGGAAGGGGAATACGTAAGTGACGTGGAGGAATAAGAGGGATAAATAGATAGATGAGGATTAGCGATTGGTTCAGGCGATTAACCGGACTGACGGTATTTTATCGTTTCCAAGAAAGGATTACGGATTTATTAAAGCGCCGTTAATTTAAAGTTAATCCTATGATCATGATTACGATTATAGATTTCCTTTCATTTACGCCTTTATTATTCATATTTATTTTTCTGCATTCTAGACGAAAAAAATATATTCAGAGATGGTTTATTAATAGATGAATAGACAAGTGTGTGTAGAATCATGATTGCGATTATAGATTTCCTTTCATTTACGCCTTTGTTATTCATATTTATTTATCTGCATTCTAGACGAAGGAAAAATATTCAGAGATCGTTTATTAATAGATAGATGTGTGTGTGTTCCCGCGGGTATGTGCGTGTGTGTGTAATCAAGGTCTACATAAGTACTTATATAGACCTTGTGTGTAATTGCGCCCGTAAGCATAGACACGATACCATTCTCAGTATTGCCACCACCTTTTGCCACAACAAGAAAGTTAATACCCCGTGATTCGCAGGTTATAACCACCGCGCCTTGATTTAGTAGGAATTCCGTGACTTGGGAGTATTTCTGTCAGTGCAGTTTGCGGCTTGTTTGCTCAGTCACGAACCTTCCTTCAATCCTGGTGATGGAAAATGTTGTTTTGATACATGCAGTAAACTATCCCTGTTCTGCCCCCAAGTTTTCGGGCTTGTGTTCATGTATTTTGTTCAGGGTGTGAGGATTCGGTTTGTTAGTTGCAAGGGAACACTGCTTAAGTATAGCAAAGTGGGCGATGTCTTTTTTTTTTAGGAATTTGTGCATGGAATACTTTTTGATATTTTTTTCTTAATGGAACTAAGCGACTCAATGGGACTTTACATGAGTATTTTTTTTTTTTTTTTTTTTTTTTTTTTTTTTTTTACCGGAGTGTGTATCTGTATACTTGAGGTGTGGATCGATATTGTCTCTCACAGTTGGTTTTCCCATTTTATGCTTTGATTCATTTCTGACTCTGTAAGACGCCAAATAGAGTAATGACGAATGGTATTAATACGTAAACAAGGAGTAATCTGAATAACGATTTCATATTCACAATCCACGCTGTCTTCGAGGCGCCGATTGTGGATTTTAGAAATTAATTCTTTACA
>NC_091571.1:33719027-33724027 GCF_042767895.1 Penaeus vannamei | reverse complement strand
CCCCCTGACCCCCTCCTCCTCCTTCTTCTACGTCCCTTCTTCCCTCCTCATCTCCCCTCTCCCTCCCCCTGCACCTTCCTTTCCCCTCACGCACCATCCCCTCTCCCGCCTCTCCACCCTCTCTCCCTCACCCTCCACCCCCTCTCCCTCACCCTCCATCCCCTTCCTCCCTCCTCCTCCTTTACTCCCTTTTAACCCCTCTTTAACCCCTACCCCCCCCCCCACCCGCAAGCTCTCACGCCAGACGCTCACCTCATGAAGCTCCATCTCGCTCTCTCGTTTTTGTATTGTTGTGAGGATCGTAGCATCGCGAGAAAGTTTGTCGGAGAGAAATTCTTTTTTCTTCTTTTTCTTCTTCTTTGTCTGTCTGTCTGTCTTTCTCTGTCTGACTGTTTCTTTTTTTCTTTCTTTCTTTCTCGGTCTCGCTTTCTTTCTTTCTCTTTCTCGGTCTCGCTTTCTTTCTTTCTCTTTCTCGGTCTCTCTCTCTCTCTCTCTCTCTCTCCCTCTCTCCTTCCTGCTCTCTCTCTCTCTCCCTCTCTCCCTCTCTCCCTCCCTCCCTCTCTCCTCTCTCTCTCCCTCCCTCCCTCCTCCCTCCCTCCCTCCCTCCCTCCTCCCTCCCTCCCTCCTCTCCCCTCCCTCTCTCCCTCCCTCCTTCCCTCCTTCCCTTCCTCCCTCTCTCTCCCTCCCTCTCTCCCTATCTCTCTCTCTCTCTCTCATTCTTTATTCTTTTATCGTGACTTCCCAATCGGCGAATGTGATCGGGAGTTCGTCTCTCGCCCCGCCGGGTCCCTTACGCAGATTCACTTGTCAGAGCGATGACTTTCAGCGGGGGATTTTGGCGTTATGTGTGACAGGTTGTATTATATGGAAATATAGATATAGATATGTGTGTGTTTGTGTGTGTGTGTGTGTGTGTGTGTGTGTGTGTGTGTGTGTGTGTGTGTGTGTGTGTGCGTGTGTGTGTGTGTGTATAAATGTGTGATTTGCATGTATTAAAAAGAAATACACATGCAACTACGCACCCCCAATCGAAATTTTAAATTTAAAAAAAGCTATCCACTCCAAATCCACCTTAGCAACGCCGCCCCGAGACAAACGAGGCCATCAAGGAGGACTTGGGTAGTTAGCTCTCGTTGCCTTATTACGGGGTTGTTCGAGATGGCGTTGATAAGGGGAGGCTTTCACTGGGGGGAGTGGGGGAAGGGGAGAGAGGGGAGGGGGAGGGGGAGTAGGGGATGACGTGAATGTCGGTGGGCGCGGAGAGTTTGATTTTTTTTTTTTTGGGGGGAAGGGGGTGTTGGCAGAGAGTGGGGTAAGGGGTAGGGGGAGAGAGAGGGGGAGTAGGGAGAGATGGGGAAGATGAGGGAAAGGGGGGGAGGATGAAAGGAAGGAAGGGAGGGGAGAGGGAAGGAGGAGGGGGAGTGAGGTGCAAAGAAGAGTGGAGAGGGGCGGAAGGATAGCGGTGAAGGGAGGAGGGAAGGAGAGAAAGAGGGGGAGGGAGGAAGGGAAGGACGAAGGAAGAATGGAAGGCTGAATGGAAAGAATTGAAAGAGATCGATAGATAAATGGATAGATAGACCGATAGAGTGAGAGAGGACGAGAGAGAATGAAATAAAAGGAGCTGGGAACGAAGAAAAAGAAAAATACATAGGATTTCCATAAAGCAAAATAAACACTAAAATGAAGACATAAATCATGAAGTGCAGTCAAAAAATTTATAATCATGAGTATTAACTTGATTAACGTCACCATTAATATGTCCTGGACTTTGAACACAAGTCATGTTCTGAACTTAATAAGGGGGTGCCTCTGCCACTCCCCCATCCCTTCCCCTCACCTCCCCTCTTCTCCTCTCTCCTTCCCCTCTTTCTCCTCTTCTCCTTCCCTTTCATTCCCTCCCTTCTTCTCTCCTCTTTCCCTCCCCTTCTCCTCTCCTCCCGTTTCCTCACCTTCTTTCCATTCCCCCTTTTTTCCCATTCTTCCCCTCTTTCCCTCCCTCTCCTCCCCCTCCCTCCCCGTCTTTCCTTTCTCCCCTCCCTCTCCCCCTTCTTTCCTTTCTCCCTCTCCTCCCCTTCCCATCCCCTTCTCTCCCCATCCCTTCCCCTCCCTTCCTTTCTTTCCCTTTCCTCTCCTCTTCACCTCCCCCTCCCTCTCCCCATCTCTTCCCCTCCCTTCCCCTCCCTTCCCCCTCGTCCCCTCACATAGACACGCCCTCCATTTTCTTGAAGGCGGAAGAGACGGGAGTTCCATATAAAGTCACGTTGGAAATCTTATCTCGGATTCCTCTCCGCCAGTGAACATTTGATTGAACAGAAGAACAGATTCATTTTGTAAGTTTCTTGGTGTAAAAAAAAGAAAGAAAGTGATCCAGATTATTTGATAGAACGGGAGAACAGAGTTATTTTGCAAGTTTCTTTATATAAAAAAAGAGAGAATTATCCAGATTATTTGATGGAACAGGAGAACAAAGTCATTTCGCTAGTTTCTTTATGTAAATAGAAATACTCGGAAAAAAGTGTATTCCCACTACATTTGATAGAAAAAAATATATGAAAAATATCGAAAAAGTCGTATAGATAATTTGACGGAACAGAAGAACAAAGTCATTTTGCGACTTTTCTTTTTATGTAAATAAGAAAATTCTCTCTCTCTGTCTGTCTGTCTCTCTCTCTCTCTCTCTCTCTCTCTCTCTCTCTCTCTCTCTCTCTCTCTCTCTCTCTCTCTCTCTCTCTCTCTCAAAAAAAAAAAAAAAAAAAAAAAAAAATCATATTTCTATCATTTTTTCATTTGTTCATCTTCACCGGGAAGACATGTTCAGAGGCTGAACACCGCCGCTGAGTTCAGTCGGAACTTAACGAGAACAAGGTGAACTCGCCCTGTCACTGTTCAGTCGTAGAGGTATTACTTTTTCCTCCGTATGTTTTTTTTTTTTTTTCTTTTCTTTTTTTTCTTTTTTTTATTTATTTATCTTTGTTTTTTGTCTTGATGTTGAATGAGATAAAATGAAGTAGAAAAAAAGAAAAGAAAAAAGTATTACCGCTACTTTAGTACTTGTCAGCAGTAGGAAGAGAAAATAAGATAGAGGGTAATATATATATTTTGTTTAGAGAGAAGAGGGTGGGGGGAGATAGAGGAAGAGACGGTAGGAGGGAGGGAGGGAGGGTGGAGGTAGTAGGGTAGGGAGGGAGGAGAGAGAGAGGAGAGCGAGCGAGAGAAAAGAATGAGAGATAAAGAAGAGGGAGAGAGAAAGCAATGAAGGATAAGGAGAGCGAGAAAAAACAGAGAGGGGAGGAAAGAAACAAAGACAAAAGAGGAACAAAGACACGCAAAGAGAAAGACAAAAAAAAAAGATCAAAACAAAATACAAGCCACCCTAAAAAGGAGACAGAGGAGAGAAGAACAGATCAAGAACAAGACGAACCGCCATTTTGCGACCTGGATCAAACGAGTCACGCAGTAGCGAGCAGACACTCAACTCACGAGTCGTTAACCGAGCGAATTGCATAAAGAAAAAAATGTAAAAGAAATTGCAAATTAAAACGATAAAATAAAAAAAATCGTTAAAAAAGCGCAAATAGAAAAAGTAAAAATGGTAAAAAAGCGCAAATGAAAAAAAGTAAAAGATAAAAACGCGAATGTAAAAAAAAGTAAAATATCGCAAATTAAAGAAATAAAATAAAATATCGCAAATTAATAAAAAAATACATCACAAATGAAAAAAAAAAAATGTAAACAATGGCAAATGAAAAAAAAATCATGTTAAATAAGATCTTAGAAAAACGCGAATGAAAAGAAAAATAACACTAGCGAAAGTCCATTGGGAATCTCATACGGAATGATATACATAATACTTGGAAAAAAAAAAATTGAAGTGAAATATTTTAGTAGAAAAAAGAACATTCCAGATTATAATCATTTCATTTTTTTCCTTAATTCTTAGGATCTATTTCTTTACGAATATTGAGTCTTTCTTTTCGTTACTTTGATATTTTTTTTAAAGTTTAGGTTAGCATTATAATAAAGTGAATAAAACATTAAACAGTTTGCAGTAAAAACGAGAATTTTTTTCTAATGAGAAAAATACTAAAAAAAAAAAAAAAAATGTGATCTACGGTGAACGGAACGAAAATGAAAAACGAAGAGAAAAGGAGAACAGTGATATTCACTTTAGAAAACCAAAGTAAGTAAAGTAAAGTAAAGCAGGGAATAAGAGAGAATGGGGAAATATGGGCAAAGGTAGATGGATAATCCGGTAAGCAGATAAGTGAAAATCAAAGAGAGTGAGAGAGAAAGAGAAAGAGTGAGAGAGAAAGAGAAAAAGTGAGAGGGAAAGAGAAAGAGTGAGAGAGGGAAAGAGAAAGAGTGAGAGAGAGAAAAAGAAACAGAGAGAGAGAGAGTGAGGTAGAGATAGGTAGATAGATAAAAAAGAAAAAAACATCCCATCTACCCCCACGATCTAAAACCTCGACGCATCAATATTAAGATCAGGGAGACGAGACAAGCCATCGCCCCCTTCACTGCTCCATCCGGGTCCTTCACGAGCGAAGACCCGGACACCCAATCCCTCCTCCTCTCTCTCTCTACTTCTTTTCCCTCCTCCTCCTCCTCATCTCTCTCTCTCTCTCTCTCTCTCTCTCTCTCTCTCTCTCTCTCTCTCTCTCTCTCTCTCTCTCTCTCTCTCTCTCTCTCGTTCTCTCTCTCTCTCTCGTTCTTTTCCTAAATGCGATTTAGGCAATGACGTTTTCAATTTTTTTTTCCCGTCCTCCCCCCTCTTCGTCGTCGGCATCACCCTGTCATCATGATCATCCTCATATTCATCACTGTCCTTGTCATGTTCATCAACCTCATCATTTTTTGTCATTGTCCCTATCCCAATCATTTTCATTATCATTTTCGTTTTAATTTTAATTTTCATCATTTTCATTTCCATTTTCATTTTCATTGTCATCATCTTCATCATCATTTTCATTTCCATTTCCATTTTCATTGTCATCATTATC
>NC_091571.1:33691527-33711527 GCF_042767895.1 Penaeus vannamei | reverse complement strand
ACCCTAATCCGATTTATTACAAACTAAAAAATGGATAAATAAATAGATAAATATATAAATAAATACAAAAAATCAGAACAAATCATGGTTTTCAATACCATCAGAGATCACCAAGTTGCAAATCAGGGCAATGCAAGATAAGGCAAAAATACGTACCATTGATTCTTCAAGGTGTTTTATGTGTGATTGTATCCTTGTTTTGGGGGGAAAATGACCACTAAATCACTGTAATCTCACCACGGAATTGTGTATTGTGTTTGTAATGTGGGTGAATGTGTGTGCGTAGAGGGAGTGTATTTGTTTATGAATTTGTGATAACGGGTAGTATGTATTGTACATGTATGATTATATGGCGTGTGAGTATCCTGTTTTTTTTTTGCTTTTTTTATACTTGTATCTGTCTTAAGTAACTTTGTTTTTCGGAAGTGAATTTGAGTCCATTATTAATAGTATGTAAGGTATTTGTGTGTTGTTTATTTATTTATTACTATTTTTTGTCGTAGTTTTTTTCTTCACTTTTTTTTACGTTTCGTCATTTCTCTTTCCTTATCCTTGTTCTTCCTCCTTCGCCCTCTCCTACCGCTTAAAGGATGGGTGATATATATGTTTATAGATAGATTGATGTAGGTATACGCAGGGATACTGATATGTTGGTAGGTAGGTAGAAAAGTAGATCGGTAGATAGTGTGATAAAGAAAGAAGTAGACAGGTAGATAGATAGGTTTGGAGAGAGAGAGAGAGAGAGAGAGAGAGAGAGAGAGAGAGAGAGAGAGAGAGAGAGAGAGAGAGAGAGAGAGAGAGAGAGAGAGAGAGAGAGAGAGTGTGTGTGTTTGTCAGACAGAAAGACACACAGAGAGAGTAGAAAGTATGAGAGAGAGAGACAGAGGGACAGACACAGAGAGACAGAGAGACAGAGAGAAAGAAAGAGACAGAGGGACAGACAGAGAGAAAGAGAGACAGAGAGACAGACGCAGAGAGAGAGAGAGTGAGAGTGAGACAGAGAGAAAGAGACAAATACAAATATACAGAAAGACAAAAAACAGAGATCCAGAGCAGCAGTGACAGAGTGGCAGAGCGACAGATCCCCACAGCTTGGGAGTTTTTACGTGATTAAATGCTCTGCAGATTAACGCAAACTCGAGGCGCCAAAACCACACGCACGCACGCACTGTCGCCGTAGATCCCACGCCGGTACAGTTAGCTTCCGACAGTTCGCATCCCGAGGAGGTGACGTAAAACCCGAGGCCGAAATCCGCTTACGATAAGACCTCAGCTGTTTACGTACCATTATGTGTCTTCTCCCGGTCATGTAGGTGCGGACAAAAAGCTTAATTGCGTCGCTTTAATGTCGTATAAAGGGGCGAACAGCTTGTTTCTTTCTTTAGCTCTCAGAGGAAAGGGAAAAAGAGAGATTGTCGATGCTCTTTCGTTCGTCGGAGAGTATAAACTCCCGGATCGTTTGGCTTGGAGTACCTGGTGTTACTTTCACGGGATTAGATTGTCTTTGTTGTTGTGTTGGAGGTCTCGATGCTACTTTCACGGGATTAGATTGTCTTTGTTGTTGTTGTTTTTTTGTTGTTTTAACTTCCTGATTGTCTTTTGTGGAGGATTTTTTTTTTATATATATTTAACTCGTCTTTCTTCCGTGTTTTCACTTTTATCGTTTTTGGTCTTTTGTTTCTATTATTATTATAGTTTTATTAGTGTTTTTTCTCGTTGGTACTCTTAATAAAGCTACTATCACTACTACCATTGTTGTTTTTTTCATTATGTCTTTATTACTGGGTGTTATTATTATATGGTAATAGTTATAATGTTGGTGGTAGTGATAATCCTAATGATGATGATTATAGTGATGATAATAAGGATGATGATGATGATGATGGTGGTGATAATGATAATCCTAATGATAATGATTATAGTGATGATAATAAGGATGATGATGGTGGTGATAATGATAATCCTAATGATAATGATTATAGTGATGATAATAAGGATGATGATGATGATGGTGGTGATAATGATAATCCTAATGATAATGATTATAGTGATGATAATATGGATGATGATGATGGTGGTGATAATGATAATCTTCATGATAATGATTATAGTGATGATAACAAGGATGAGGATGATGATGGTGGTGGTAATGATAATCCTAATTATAATGATTATAATGATGATGATAAGGATGATGATCGTATTGATGCTGATAATGATAATTATAATGAAAACGTTAAGGTTGGATATAAGGAAGAGGAGAATTAATTTAATATCACTGCTACTTCTATTACTATTATATTACTATTACTATTATATTATTATTATTATATATTATTATTATATTTTTATTATATAGTATTATTATATATTATTATTGTATATTATTATATTATTATATTATTACTATTATATTATTATTATTATTATTACTATTATATCATTATTATTATTACTATTATATTATTATTATTATTACTATTATATTATTATTATTACTACTATTATATTAATATTACTATTATTACTATTATGTACTACTATTACTATTATTGCTACTATTGCTGCTAGAGATACGGTAGAATATGGCGAGACAGATAAAGCGAATGCGAGAAAGTAAAACAAGAGAGAGACAAAAAGGAAGAGAGAGAGAGATACAAAGACAGAGACAGAAGAAGAAGAAGAAGCAAAGAGAAAGAGAAGAAAAGAAAGAAAAGAGAAAGAACGAATAAGAAGAAGAAAAGAGGAAGGGAAGAGAAGATGAAGAAAAAAAAAACAAAAACAAAAAAAATCAAGAAAAGTCATAAAGAAAGAGGAAGGGAAAAGAAGATGAAGAAGAAGAAGAAAAAAGTCATAGAGAAAACCAGAGAAGAGACAGAAAGAGGACGAAAGAAAGGGAAAGATAAACAAGAGGAGAGAGAAGGACAGGCGGAGCAGGTGTCATTCACGCGTCACGCTCAAGGGTCCCAACTCTCACTCACGGGTTGATGCATGACGATTTTTTTTTTTTTGCTTTTTTTTTTTTGCTTTTTTTTTACTTTTTTTTTGTTGTTGACTTCTTTGTTGTGTCTTTCCCTTTCGTTCTCATTTACCTAAATGTGTGTGTGTTTGTTTGTATGCATGACGATTTTTTTTTTACTTTTTTTTTTTTTACTTTTTTTATTGACTTCTTTGTTGTCTCTTTCCCTTTCGCTCTTTCGCTCTCATTTACCTCTGTGTGTGTTTGTTTGTATGCATGACGGTTTTTTTTTTTTTTTGCTTTTTTTTGTTGTTGACTTCTTTGTTGTCTCTTTCCCTTTCGCTCTCATTTACCTGTCTGTGTGTTTGTTTGTTTGTTTGTTTTGATTTGTTGTCTCTTTCGCTTTCGCTCTCATTTACCTGTCTGTTTGTTTGTTTGTTTGTTTGTTTGTTTTGATTTGTCTCATTGCCTTTCGTTCTCATTTACCTGTGTGTTTGTTTGTTTGTTTTAATTTGCTGTCTCTTTCCCTTTCGCTCTCATTTACCTGTCTGTTTGTTTGTTTTGATTTGTTTTCTCTTTCGCTTTCGCTCTCATTTACCTCTCTGTGTGTTTGTTTTTCTTTTATTTAATATTATTATTTTTTTTATTGTTTCGTGTTTTCTTAGGTTTTGATATTTTCATTTCATGTTGGTTGGTTGCCTCTGCCTATTGCGTTTTATTATTTATGCATCTTTTTATTTATTTTTAATTAATTTATTATTATTTTTATTATTATTTTGTTTCGTTTTTTATTCTTATCATTCTTTTATATTTGCATTTCATGTTTCATCTATTTTTTTATTTCTTAATTTTGTATCATGCTTGTTCTTTATTTTTCCTTTTTTTTTCCCATCTCTTAATTTTCATTTTTTCTGTTTCTTATTCTTTCTGTATATTTATTTATCTTTCTTCATAATCCACCTCCAACTTCCTCACTCTCCATTTAACGTCTTATCCATAACGAAAGGAAGAAGAGAAGGAGATTGAAAGACGCAAAATTAAAGAACGAAAGAAAGGGAGGAGGAAGGAAAGACATAGGAAGTGAAGGAAGGAAGAAGGGAATGTAAAGAAGGGAGAAATGAAAATAAATAATAGGAAAGACGGGAAGGAGTGAATGGGGGAGAGAGAGGGGAAGGTAGGGGAGGCTAGGGGGGAGGGAAGGAGAGGAAAGAGTGAAGGGGGGAAAGGGAGGGGGAGGCTAGGGAGGAGGGGGTGGAAAAGAGTGAAGGGGGAGGGGAGGGAGCTGGAGGGAAGAGTGAAAGGGGAAAGGGAAGGAAAGAGTTAGGGGGAAGGGGGAGGAAAGAGTGAAGAGAGAGAGGGAGGGGGAGGCTAGCGGGGAGAGGGAGCTGGAGGGAAGAGTTAAGGGAGGAGAGGAAGGGAAGAAGGAAGGAGGGAGAGAGAAGAGAAGAGTGAAGGGGGAAGGGGAAGGAAAGAGTTAAGGGGGCAGGGGGAGGGAAGAGTGAAGGGGCAGGGGGAGGGGAGAAAAGAAGGAAGGAGGGAGAGAGAAGAGAAGAGTGAAGGGGGAAGGGGAAGGAAAGAGTTAAGGGGGCAGGGGGAGGGAAGAGTGAAGAGTGAAGGGGGCAGGGGGCAGGGGGAGGGGGAGGGAAGGGGGGCGCACGCTAACGAAGGAACGACCACAAAACACTGACATATGCTTCCGGGAAGAACCTTTGAAGAGGCTTCTCGGTGTCTTCTTCTTCTTCTCCTTCTTCGTCTTGTTTTTTTTTTCGTCTTCTATGTCTTCTCCGTCTTCGTTGTCGTCTTCTGTTAATATTTCTTTTTCTTTATCATCATTCTCGTCTTCTCTCTTGTTGTTGTTCTTCTTCTTGCTCCTCTTCCTCGTCTACGTCGTCTTTTTAATCTTCGTCTTTACATCTGTTTCTGCTTCTGTCTCTTCATATTAATTTTCTTCTTCTTCTTCATCTTCTGTTTCTTTTTCTTCTTCTTCTCTTCCATAGCATTAATATTTTTTTTCTTTTTTTTATTTCGAAAGATGGCGCGGGTCATGTAATTTTCCCTTCTGTCGCTCTTCCTTTTTTACTTTCTTTTATCTTTCCTGTTTGGGCTTCTGATTCCTCCTCCTCCTATTCTGTTTTATTAGCTCTTGCTTCTTCTCTTTATCTGAATTATATGTCTCTTTCTTTTAACGGATTTTACTCTCTCATCCTCCTTCCCCCTTTCTCTCCCCTCTCTCCCCCTCCTCCTCCTCCTCCTTCCCTTCCCCTTCACCCCCTTCCCTCCTCCTCTTCCTCCTTCCCTTCCCCTTCACCCCTTTCCCTCCTCCTCTAACCCCTTCCCCCTCCCCCCTCCCCCATCCCATCTCAACTCGACCAACTGTCTTTGTTTCTTTGCTTGTTTCTTCTGCGCGCGATTCCACCATGTACTTGTTTAATGCTGTTTCGTCCCCTCCCACCTCCATCCCTCTTCCCTCTCCCCTCTCATCTCATCACCTCCCCCCCTCCCCACCTCCCCTTCTCCCCTTCTCCCCTTCTCCCCCACCTCCCCTTCTCCTCATCTCGACCCGTGCAACTGTCTTTGTTTCTTGTTCTCTCTCTGTACTTGTTTAATGCTGTTTGTCCCCCTTCCCTCCCTCCCCTTCTCGACCCGTGCGACGGTATTTGTTTTTTTGTTTATTTCTGTTCTTGTTTGATGATGTTAACCTCCTTTCCCCCTTTCCTCCTTCTCTCCTTCCTCTCTCCTTCCCCTCTTCCCCCCCTTCTCCTTTCTTTCCTTCCCTCTGTTCCTCTTTCCCTCCCTTCCCTCCTTCCCCCATCCCTCCTTTCTTTATTCCCTTCTACCATTCCCCCCTTTTCCCATCTCTCTTCCTCCTCTCCCTCCCTCCCTCCCTTTTCCCTTCTCTCCTTCCTCCCTCCTTCCCCCTTCCCTCCCTCCCTCCCTCTCTCCTTCACTCCCTCCCTGCCTCCCTCTATCCTCCCTTCCCTCCCTCCCTCCCTCCTTCCCTGCCTCTAAACGCTAACTGTCTTTGTCGACTCCTATGTCTTTTGCTTAGACATAATACTAAGAGGACGAATTTGTGGCTTTTGCGCTTCTAGACCTTCCTCTTGTCTCTCTTTGTGGGGGAAAAAAAAGAAAAAAGAAGACAAGAAAATTGAAGAAAAGAGAAAAAAGACAAGAGAATGAATAAAAAAGGAAAAGAAAATGAAGGAAAAAGAAAAAGAAAAGGAAGATTTATTCGACGTTTTTTTATGCCTCGACGTCGAGAGCAAGACTGGCGACGGTGAATGCCTCGCGTAACAGTTTCCCTTTTTACTCGTTCGGTTAATCACGTTTTGGCTGTTTTGTTGATACGTGTGTTCGTGTTTGTGTGTCCGTCTTTTCACTCTTTTGTGATGTGTTCGTGTTTGTGTGTCTTGCTTTTCACCGTTTTGTAATTCGTGAATGTGTGTCGACCTTTCCATTGTTTTGTAATTCGTGTGTTCGTGTTTGTGTGTTCGTCTTTTCATTGTTTTGTAATTCATATGTTCGTGTTTGTGTATCTACATTTTCACTGTTTTACGATAGGTGTGTTCGTGTTTGTGTATCTACATTTTCACTGTTTTACGATAGGTGTGTTCGTGTCTGTGTATGATATTTTTCACCGTTTTGTAATTCGTGTGTGTGTATCGATCTTTCTATTGTTTTGTAATTTGTGTCCGTCGTTTCACTCTTTTGTGATGTGTTCGTGTTTGTGTATGATCTTTTTCACTGTTTTGTAATTCGTGTATGTTTATCGATCTTTCTATTGTTTTGTAATGCGTGTGTTCGTGTGTCCGTCTTTTCATTGTTTTGTAATTCGTATGTTCGTGTTTGTGTATCTACATTTTCACTGTTTTACGATAGGTGTGTTCGTGTTTGTATATGATCTTTTTCACTGTTTTGTAATTCGTGTATGTGTATCGATCTTTCTATTGTTTTGTAATTTGTGTGTCCGTCTTTTCACTCTTTTGTGATGTGTTCGTGTTTGTGTATCTTGCTTTTCACCGTTTTGTAATTCGTGAATATGTGTCGATCTTTCCATTGTTTTGTAATTCGTGTGTTCGTGTTTGTGTGTCCGTCTTTTCACTGTTTTATGATACGCATGTTCGGGTTTGTGTGTTCATCTTTTCACTGTCTTACGATGTGTGTGTGTTTGTGTTTGTGTATGTTCCTTTTCATTGTTTTGTAATGCGTATGTCCGTGTTTGTGTGTCTATATTTCCACTGTTTTGTGATATGTTCGTGTTTGTGTATTTACCCTTTCAGTGTTTTGTGATACGTATGTTCTACCATATCACTGTCTTACGTTATGTGTGTTCGTGGTTCTTAACCAATTTGCTTTATTTATTTATTGTATTTAATTATGTGTATTTTTTTCATTTATTTTGTGGTAGATTTGGTGGTGATATCGAATGTCGAGTAGTTAATGAAACAAAAACAAGAAAATTGTGTTTTCCGTCTGTCAGTGTTTGCACGTGCTAATTTAAATCAATCTGCTGAGATTATCAGGTATATTGAGTTATTTCTGCCCAGCGCGTTGGATCATGATATTTCTCCTCCGCCTCCTCCTTCTTCTACTTCTTCTTCTTCATCCTATATATCCTCCGTCTTCCTTCATCCCTCCTTCTACTTCTTCTTCATCCTATATATCCTCCGTCTTCCTTCATCTCATCTTCTCTTTCTTCTTTTTCTTCTTCATACTCTTATTCTTCATTTACTACTCCTCCTCTTCCTTCTCACCATGATGAAGGTGAAGGTGAAGGTGAAGGTGAAGAAGGTGAAGGTGAAGGTGAAGGTGAAGGTGAAGGTGAAGGTGAAGGTGAAGGTGAAGGTGAAGAAGTTGAAGGTGAAGGTGAAGAAGAAGATGAAGATGAAGATGAAGATGAAGAAGAAGGTGAAGAAGAAGGTGAAGAAGAAGGTGAAGAAGAAGGTGAAGAAGAAGGTGAAGAAGAAGGTGAAGAAGAAGGTGAAGAAGAAGGTGAAGAAGAAGGTGAAGAAGAAGGTGAAGAAGAAGGTGAAGAAGAAGGTGAAGAAGAAGAAGAAGAAGAAGAAGAAGAAGAGGAAGAGGAAGAGGAAGAGGAAGAGGAAGAGGAAGAGGAAGAGGAAGAAGAAGAAGAGGAAGAAGGTGAAGAAGACGACGACGACGACGACGATCCTCCTCTCCCTCCTTTGCCTCCTCCTTCCCTCTTCTCACCCTTTCTTCACACTCCCCCCCCCCCTTTCTCCACACTCCCCCCCCCCTCTCACCATTAACAGCACGGTCGACACGCGGAGAGAGACCCGAGCGAGATAATAATGGTGCCAAGCTTTTCATTAGCGTAACGGCGTCTACGAACATTCCTTCTCGTATTCCGTTTTAGTTCCCTTTTCAGCTGATTCTTCCTTTTTTTCTATTTATTCTCTGCCCTCCCATGTGTCCTTAATTCCTTAGTTCCTTGTAGTTGATTCTTCCTTTTTTCTATTTATTCTCTGTCCTCTCATGTGTCCTTAAGTCCTTAGTTCCTTGCAGTTGATTCCTCTTGTTTTCTATTTACTCTCTGCCCTTTATTCTCTCTCTGCTCTTGAACTTTCTTACTTCTATGTTTTATTTGTTGTCCTCTTTTTTTGGCGGATTTTCGTAGTAGGCTCGCTATTTTATCTCTCATTCTTCCCCTGTTTTTTTCTCTCTCTCCTATTTCCTCTTTTCTCTCATTCTTCCCCCGTTTTCTACCTCTCTCTCTCCTTTTTCCTCTTTTCTCTCATTCTTCACCTGTTTTCTACCTCTCTTTCTCTCCTATTTCTTCTCTCATTCTTCTCCTGTTTCTTTTTCTCTCTCTCTCCTATTTCCTCTTTTCTCTCATTCTTCCCCTGTTTCCTCTCTCTCTCCTATTTCCTCTTTTCTCACATTCTTCCCCTGTTTTTTTTCTCTCTCTCTCCTATTTCCTCTTTTCTCTCATTCTTCCCCTGTTTCCTCTCTCTCTCTCTCTCTCCTATTTCCTCTTTTCTCTCATTCTTCCCCTGTTTCCTCTTTCTCTCTCTCCTATTTCCTCTTTTCTCTCATTCTTCCCCTGTTTTCTACCTCTCTCCCCCTATTTCCTCTTTTCTCTCATTCTTCTACCTCTCTTCTATCTCCTTCCCCGATTAACTTTTCTATTCTCTACCTCCTTCTTTCTATGTCTGTCTCCCCACCCTCTTTTCTTCTCCTTATCCCCTCTCCCTTCTCCCTTTCCCTCTCTTCCTCACTTTTTTCCATTCTTCTTCGTCCCCTTTCCTTTCATTATCTGTCTCAATCTTTCTCCTTTCTTTTCTTCCTCCTATCCCTCCTCCATCTCTCCCCTGTTTTTAATCCCCTCATCCCACTTATCCATTTTTCCATCTTCCTTCCCATCTCTTTATCATCCCCCTTATCCTCTTTCGCTATCTCTCTCTTCTTCCCTCCCCCCCCCTCCCCCCTTATCCTGTCCATCTAAATCCTGCTTTTTGACCCCTGACCTTTCTCCTTCCCCTCCTTCACCCTTTTTTCCGTACTTCCCATAATTCTTCGATCCCTCATTTTTATCCTTTTCTGTCCTATAATTCACAATATTCTAGACTCCGTTTCCCCAATTTTCCACCCACCTCCACCCATACCTTCACCCCCACCCCCACCACACCTCCAATAACTCTACCCCTACAAACCAACCAACTCCACCCTCACCCTCACAACCACCCACCTCTACCCTAACCCCTCTACCTCCACTTTCCCACCTCCCACTTCCACCCTCACCCTCACCTCCCACTTCCACCTCCAACCCTCACCCCCATCTTCTCACCTCCCCCTCCCATCCCCTTGCAACTCCCCTCCTCCTCTCCCCTCCCCTCCCTTCCTTCCCAGACCCCTCCAAAAGCCCTAAGGGTCAAACCACTCCCCCGCTCCCCTTCCTCCCTCCCACTTCCCCTCCTCACCCCCACACACCCCTCCCCCTCCTCACCCCACTCCCTCTTCCCCCTACACCCCCTCCTCACCCTTCCCCCTCCTCACCCCCCACTCCCCCCTCACCCCTACCCCCCCACCCTTGCACTCGCGCAAATGGTGAGGCAAATGTCACTCTCCCTAAGGCATTAAGAGTGACAGGGTAGAGTGACACCTCTGGCGGCCGGAAGTAACACTAACGGTGAAGGCAAATTACATGGAAGTTTGGGTAAAGGATTATGAGATCGGATTTTTTTTTCTTTCTTTTTTAGGGGGGAGGGGGGTTATGGGGGGAGATGAGGGAGGGTTTTCGAGTGATGGTTGTCGTCTCGTTGTTTTGTTTTGTTATTGTTGTTTTTTTGTTGTTCGTGTTACTTTTTTTTATTGTAGATTCTTTTTTTTTTGGGGGGGGGGGTGGAGGTTTCCGTTTAACGTTTTTTATTTTTTATTTATTGTAGAATCGTTTTATTTTTTTTGTAGGGGTGGAGATATCCGTTTTATGTTTTATTGTCTATCTATTGTAAAATCGTTTTTTTTTTAGGTTTCCGTCTTATCACTGTCATTTTGTTTGTCTTTTTGTTACCGTCTATTTTTTATTTTTGTTGTTACTTTATTACTTATTCTCATGATTATTTAGTGTCCCTTTTTCCTACTATTCTTCCATGTGGATATATTTTGCTTTTTTATTTATTTATTTTTATTTATTTATTCATTTTTATTTATTTATTTATTTATTTATTAATTTTTATTTATTTATTCATTTTTATTTATTTATTTATTTATTCATTTTTATTTATTTATTTATTCATTTTTATTTATTTATTTATTCATTTTCATTAATTAATTTATTTATTTTATTTATTATCATTTTTTATTTTTTTTACTTTCCGAAATCTTAAATTCATTAGAGATCAGTTTGGTTTAGTGGGGATTCCTGTGACAGCTGTCTGCACCAATGCGTGTATGTATTTCTTCGTGTTATCATAGTTGCTGTATTACTATCCGTATAAACATATATCAACGATCGTAGTAGCTGCAGTACTATCCTATAAACTTGTAACGGTCGTAGTAGCCTTATTACTATCCATATAAACTTATAAACCAACGATCGTAGTACCTGTATTACTATCCGTATAAACATATATCAACGATCGTAGTAGCCTTATTTCTATCCGCATAAAATTATCGTAGTTGGTGCATTACGATCCGCATAAACTTATAAACCAACGATCGTAGTAGCTGTATTAGCTGTATTACGTATAAATATATATCAACGGTCGTAGTAGCCTTATTTCTATCCGCATAAACTTATAAACCAACGATCGTAGCTTTATTAATATCCGTATAAACTTATAAACCAACGATCGTAGTAGCTGTATTACTATCCTTATAAACATATATCAACGATCGTAGTAACCTTATTACTATCAGCATAAACTTACAAACCAACGATCGTAGTAGTTTTATTACTATCAGCATAAACTTACAAACTAACGATCGTAGTAGCCTTATTACTATCCTTATAAACTTACAAACCAAGGCTCGCTTCATATAACCAGGACGGAGAGAGGTTTCTACGCGCACCGTCCGTCTTAGTGTACCGCGTACCCTCACGAGGCGTCAAGGCTATTACGCAACAATACGGTACCTATTTACCGCATGAGAAAATGGCGTTCGGATGAGCGGGCAATGGCGGTTGGGAACGCGCTCGCTGGAGGGGCGTCAGACACCGTAGTTCCCCCTCCCCTCCCCTCCTTGCCCCCACTCCCCTCTTTTGCTCTTTTTCTCGGCTTTTTATTTTCCGCTTTTTTCCCTTCTTCTCTTTTCGCTTCTTCCTTCTCCCTCTTTTCACTTCCCCTTTCTTCTGTTTCCTTCCCCTTCCCCCTCTTTTCCTCCTTTTCTCACCTTTCTATTTCCACCCTTTTGCCTTCTTCTCTTTTTACTTCCCCCTTCTCTCCCATTCCTTCCCCCTTTCTTCTGTTTCCCCTTCCTCTTTTCCTCCCTTTCTCACCTTTCTATTTCCCCCTTTTCCCCTCTTCTCTTTTCGCTTCCCCCTTCTCCCTCTTTCCTTCCCCCTTTCTTCTGTTTCCCCTTCCTCTTTTCCTCCTTTTCTCACCTTTCCCCTTGGATATGGCAGCAGTGGTATGGGATGGGGGGTGGAGGATATGGAATTCTTTCCCATTATCCTATCCCCTTTGAGAATTCGCTAAATCGTGGGTACGTCAGACGTCGTAGTTGGTGTGGGAGTTGCGGTGTGGGTGGGGGCCGGGGGGTGGGGGCATAAATCCCCTTCCTCATTTCCCCTTTTTCTCCTCTCCTCCTTCCCCGTTCCCCCTCTTCCCACCCCCTTCCTCCTCATTCTCCCCTCCATTCCTCCCTCTTCCTCTCCCCCCCCCACCTCCCTCTTCCTCTCTCTCTCCCCCCACCCCCACCCCTACCTCTCCCCTCCCCCTCCCTCAGTCCACCCACCAAGCATGTGGTTGCGATTGGAAAACGCGTTAAAAAAAAAAAAAAAAAAAAAAAACACTTGGGCATAACGGGGATAAAACCACATGGTCGTGTGTGGCTGGCCGGTGTTGCGTCATCTGAGCCCCTTCCACGTGCCATGAGGAAGGGGGTGGAAGAGAGAAGCGGAGGAATGAGGGAGAGAGGAGAGAGGAAGAAGTGGAGTGGTGAGGGAGAGAGAAGAGAGGAAGAAATAGAGGAATGAGAGAGAGAGAGAGAGAGAGAGGAGAGAGAAGGAAGCGGAGGAATGGGAGAGAGGAGAGAGGAAGAAGCGGGGGGATGAGAGAAGGAAGGAAAAGCATGAGAGAGACAAGAGACGGAGAAACAGAGGAATAAGAGAAAGATTGAGAGGAAAAAGCAGAGGAATGAGAGAGCGAAGAGAGGAGAAGAGATAGGCGTGAGGGAGGAAAAAATAGAAAAGCGAAGAAGAATAAGAAGGGGATAAAAAGAGAAAGGAGAAAGGAAAAGAATAAGAAAATGAAGAATATGGACAGAAGTAGAAATAAAAAGGGAAGAAAACAGAGAGAGAGGAAAATGAAGAATGTAGAAGGGAAGGAAAGGAGGGAGGGAGGAAAAAACAAAAAAATAAGGAGGGATAGGAAAGACAGAAAAGAGAGAGGTAAAGAAGAATGAGAGAGGGAGAACGCAAATGAAAAGGAAAAAATAAGAGAAAAGAAAAACAAGGATGATGGAGGGAAGGAAAGAGAGAAGGAGAAGGCCTGTAGAAAGAAGGAGGGAGAAAAAGGAAAGAAGGAAATGTAGAAAGTAGAAAGACAGAGAAAATGACGGAAGTGAATACAGAAGACGAAAAGAAAGGAGAGTTTGAGAGAAATAAAAATGTGAGGAATAATAAGAAAAAGATAATTAGAGGACAATGAAGCATAAATGGAGAAGGTAGAAAGGAGTGGAAGAGAAGAAAAAGAAAATGGAATAAATATATACATACAAGCTAGGAACTAAACATAGAAACAAATTATTATCCCTTCTTTCTCTACACTTCTTTCAAAGCATCCGCAATTTACCAAAAGAAGAAGAGAAAAACAGACAAAACTCAAGAAAAGAAGTTTAAGAAATTTCAAATCTTAAAAGAAGTTTGACTCAAGCGAAGGTCTGCATCTGCCACGCTTCAGGAGTAACTTGAAGGAAGTGCTGTAATCTCATTTTCTCACATAAAAGGAGCAATTATTTCATGAGCGTAATTTTTGCGGTTACTTCTCTCTCTTTTTCTCTTTCTCTCTGTTTCTCTCTCTCTCTTTCACTTTCTCTGTTTCTCTCTCTTTCACTTTCTCTGTTTCTCTCTCTCTTTCTCTTTCTCTCACTTTCTCTCTCTATCTCTCTATCTTTCTCTCTCTCTCTCTCTCTCCCCCCTCTCTCTCCCTCCCTCCCTCTCTTATCTCTGTCATTCTCTCTTTTTCTTATCCGTTTGCTTGTGCTGTTTGTTTCTTGTTTATTAGTTTTATTTTCTATTCGTTTAGTGTCGGTTAATATGTCTATATCAAACGTAAAAATACTCCATATGTTTAGGTTTTATTAATTAATTTATTATTATTTTTTTTTATTAAATTCCCTTTTTACGTAATAATGCCAATGTGACATCTAAGCTTCATCCTCATCACTCATTACCATTTCATTACCATTTGCTCACAGATCGTTACTTCAGTTATTATGGTAATAGTTAAGGATACTGTAGCACATTTTTACAGGAAGTGACACTCAGGATGCAGTAACTTCCTGAGGTAATTGCACTTTGCAAATGTGTAAGAATAGCAACTCTATGTCTATGAATAAAAAGTAAAAAAAGGAAGAAAAGGAAAATAAAAGGATAGATGTGAAGTGAGAATCTATTGGAAGATAGAACACTATTTCGTGTTATTAAATTGCTTTAAGAATGCGACTTCAAAGAAGGGAAATGTGAAGGAAGCAACAATTAACAAAACAAAAAATCATCCAGATTAAGGATTACATTAATTCTAGATATAAAGTCTTTACTTCAAAATCCACAAATGTTCTTGCAATCTGTCAATGCAATCGCTTATTTAAAGATTTAAGATTTTACAAAATACAGTGAAAATTACGGTACAGTCAATCAATTCATGACAGGATTTTTTTTTAACAATCATAAGTTTTTAACTATTATAGGTATAATGCATGAGCCAATAGGCGTTGATATATGAAAAGGAAAATGAACTAATTGACTATATGAGCGAAAAATATCGACAGTTTTTGAAATAGAAGAAAACATCAGTAAATGCTCATCTACTCGTTCAATTATTCAATAAAAAAATACATTAAGGATAAAAATGAAAAAGGGAAAGAAACGTAAATAAGCAACAGATGAATCCGGTGTCTACACGAACGCTCCCGTTTCTGCAACAGTTGTTCGTTCGTGTCGAGGAAGAAGTCACTACGGTTGTCTTAACAGCCACCTTTATTCGTTTTTTTTTCTCTCTCACTCATTCCTCTTACTATTTCTCTATCTTTATCTTCATTTCTTTGTCTTTTTCTCTTTCTCTGTCTGTCTGTCTGTCTTCTCTCTCTCTCTCTCTCTCTCTCTCTCTCTCTCTCTCTCTCTCTAACTCTCTCTCTCTAACTCTCTCTCTCTAACTCTCTCTCTCTAACTCTCTCTCTCTAACTCACTCTCTCTCTAACTCACTCTCTCTCTAACTCACTCTCTCTATCTATCTGTCTATCTATCTCCCACTCCCTCATTTCCAGCATTTCCCATCAGTAACCTGAAAGAAAGAGAAAGTTTTGAATGGAGAAGGGAAAATTATAAGAATTTCTTCTTCTCCGACTTTGCGAATAAAAGAAATTGTTTGATATTCATTCTGTTGTTCTCGATTAGAATGAGGTGATTATGTTCTGTTTGTCTTTTCTCTTTCTGTAGAAGAATAGGATTTTTTTTTTTGAGAAATCTTCAAAAAGGAAGTCCTATGATATAGTCGTTAGTGATATGCTATACAGCTTTGAGGGATTGTGTATGTAAATAAACAAATAAATAAATGTATATATATATATATATTGTAGAGAGCGTGACTATTATTCTGAGCTAAGTCGGTCTTTCGTTTCGTGTGAAAATCGTTTTTGTTTTCATGTGTTTCGTTGTAATTTTATCTGTTTCGTTATTCGTATTTTTAGTAAAATTTACTTATATAGTTTTTTTTATATATTTTTTATAATTTTCTTTTAACGTTTTTGTTTTGTTTTGCTAATTACTTTTTCATTTTTCACTTTTGGATCTTCCTTCCTTTCCCCTTTTATACAACCCTTTTTATATTTCTTCCTCCTTCCTTCATTTCTTCCTACTTCCCTCCCACCCTCCCATCCCCCTTCTCCCTCTCCCTCCTATCCCCTTCTCCCTGCCTCCCTCCTTTCCCCCTTCTCCCTCCCTCCGTCCTTTCTATCTCTCTTCCTCTCACTCACTCCCTCCCTCCCACCTCTCTCTCTCTCTCTCTCTCCATCCCTCCCTCCCTACCTCCCTCTCTCCTTCCTCCCTCCTTCCCTCTCTATCTCTCCCTCTCCCTCCCTCCCACCTTTCTCTTCTTCCCTCCCTCCCACCTTTCTCCCTCTCTCTCTCTTCCTCTCTTTCTCACTCCTTCCCTTCCTCCCTCGCCTTACTTCCGGCACAAGGGCGGTCGCTTTCGCCCTCAGTTCCGCCCGCCGCCCTCACGGGACCTCCCTCGCCTCCTGCTCGGCGTGACACGGGATCGCCCTCTTCAGTCGTCGTGATGTGTGTGGTGGGGGGAGGGTAGGGAGGGAGGGAGGGGTGCGGTGGGGAGGGAGGGGTTGTGTGTGTGTGCGATGGGGAAGGAGGGGTGGGGGGAGGGGGTTTGTGTGTGTGTGTGTGTGTGTGTGTGTGTATGTGTCTGTGTATGTGTATGTGTGTGTGTGTGTGTGTGTGTGTGTGTGTGTGTGGTTATGTATATGTACATGTGTGTATATTTTAGTTTTGACTGTGTGTGTGATTCCTCTTCCTCCTCCCATTTTTCTCTTTCTTGATTTCCCCTTTCTCCTTAATCCTCTTTGAACACAAATGCCTCTTCCCTTTCATTATTTTCTCCTTCTCCCTGTTTCTTCGCTTCTCCCTCCACCCTCTTCCCTTCTCTTGTCTCTTCTTTACGCTCTCCTTCCTCCCTCCTAGCTCCTCCCACATCCTTCAGCCTCGTATAATCCTTACTTTCCTCGCTAATCCTATTCCATTTTTTTCTCTTTCTCTCCTCGCTCCTTCTCTCTCCATCCTCGCTCCTTCTCTCTCCATCCTCGCTCCTCTCTCCATCCTTGCTCCTTCTCTCTCCATCCTCGCTCCTTCTCTCTTCCTCCTCGCTCCTTCTCTCTTCCTCCTCGCTCCTTTTCTCTTCCTCCTCGCTCCTTTTCTCTTCCTCCTCGCTCCTTCTCTCTTCCTCCTCGCTCCTTCCCCACCCTTCTTCTTCGCTCTCTCTAATCCTTATTACCTCCTCCTTCATCCCTTAGTCTCCTATCTTCCTCTCTTCTTCACTAACCCTATCCCTCCTCCATCCATCCCTCCCCCCCTCCGCCCTCCTTCCCCCCTCCCTCCTCCTTCCCCCTCCCCCTCCTCCTTCCTCCTCTTCACCCCTCCTCTCCCTCCTCCCTCCTTCCTCCTCCTTCCCCCCTCCCCCCTCCTCCCCCTCTCCTCCTCAACTTCCGACCCCAGTGAGAGTTATGCCAAGACAATGTGCTTCCGTACGCAAAAAAAAAAAAAAAAGAAAAAAAAAAGTAAAAGAAAGAAAAAAAAAGCAGGAAAATTTGATATTACTTTCCCTCGGGCAAAGTGTCGGCCTTTCGCTAACCTCTCGGGATTGTCTTCAAGAAGGTGATTTTTTTTCTTTTCTTCCGCGAAAGGTGGGTCTCGTTAGGCCTCCGTTCACGTTCCTTCCCGCTTCCGACTCTGCCAACAGCGAGCACGTTTTTTTCGCCGGGTTTCTGCCAACGCCATGAGTTTTGGCAGCGGTTTCGTCGTTGTTGTTATTGTTGTTGTTGTTGCTTTTGTTGTTTTTGTTGTTTTTGTTGTTTTCGCCGCTGCGAACAATATGTAAAATTAGTGACTTTGGATTGCATTTCTCCCTTGCTCTTTTTTTCCTAGTCGACTTCATAGCTTTTTAACACTACTCTCCCCTGCCAACATCAATACCCATGAACACCACTTTCCCTGCTCCTCTACCTCTGCCAACAGTAACGACCGTCAACACCACTTTCATAACACCTTCTCCTCACACAACATTGCACTGTACCTCTGCCACCACTGTCAAATATGACCCAACCTCGCACTGCACCTCTTCCAACACCCCTAGCTCTGACACCACTTCCACCGGTCGCCTCTTTTGCCACCCCACCCCCCTCTCTGCCCTCCCCTCTCCCCCTCCTTCCCCCTTCCCTGCCCTCCCCCTCTCCCCCTCTACCCCTTCCCTGCCCTCCCCTCTCCCCCTCTACCCCCTCCCTGCCCTTCCCTCTCCCCCTCTACCCCCTCCCTGCCCTCCCCTCCCCCTCCCTCCCCTCCCTTCTCCCCCTCCACCCCCTCCCTGCCCTCCCCTCTCCCCCTCTACCTCCTCCCTGCCCTCCCCTCTCCCCTTTCACCCCCTCCACCTCCTCCCTGCCCTTCCCTCTCCCCCACTACCCCCTCCCTGCCCTCCCCTCTCCCCCTCCACCCCCTCCCTCCCCTCCCCTCTCCTCCTCCACCCCCTCCCTCCCCTCCCCTCTCCTCCTCCACCCCCTCCCTGCCCTCCCCCTCCACCCCCTCCCTGCCCTCCCCTCTCCCCCTCCACCCCCTCCCTGCCCTCCCCTCTCCCCCTCTACCCCTTCTCTGCCCTTCCCTCTCCCCCTCCACCCCCTCCCTGCCCTCCCCTCTCCCACTCCACCCCCTCTCCCCTTCTACCCCCTCCCAGCCCTCCCCTCTCCCCCTCCACCCCCTCCCTGCCCTCCCCTCTCCCCCACTACCCCCTCCCTGCCCTCCCCTCTCCCCCTCCACCCCCTCCCTGCCCTGCACTCCCCCTCCACCCCCTCCCTGCCCTCCCCTCTCCCCCCCTCCCCTCTCCCCCACTACCCCCTCCCAGCCCTCCCCTCCCCTCCCCCCTCTACCCCCACCTCTCGACCCTTCTGCCACCTTCCAACGCCGTGTCACGATGTTGAATGGCCAATTTGTCATGTTGTGATTTCACTTCGGTTGTACAACACAACAGCGGATACAAGCGACATGTCTTTAGGGGAATCGAGTCATTCTCTTCACTCTCTCTTTCTTTGCCTTTCTTCTTCGCTTCAGAGAGCCGAGAGGAAGAGGGAAGCATAATTGGGTGCATATTGACAAATACGCACCTACATACAAACATGTATATAGATACGTATATAAGTATATGTATATATATAATATATATATATATATATATATATATATATATATATATATATGTGTGTGTGTGTGTGTGTGTGTGTGTGTGTGTGTGTGTCTGTGTGTGTGTGTGTATATGTATATATATGTATATGTATATATGTATATATATATATATATATATATATATATATATATATATATATATATATATATATATATATATATTGTGTGTGTGTGTGTGTGTGTGTATGTGTATGTGTATGTGTGGGTGTGTGTGTGTGTGTGTGTGTGTGTGTGTGTGTGTGTGTGTGTGTGTGTGTGTAAATGTATGTATGTATATATATATGTACATATATATATATATATATATATATATATATATATATATATATATATATATAAAACGATAGACAGACAGACAGACACGAACAGACAGGCAGACCAAAAAGAACAAAGAAATAAAGCGAAGCGAACAGAGGAAACTGAAAACGAAGTCACCTCATCACCATAAAGTCACCATCAGTCACCTTCATTTGTCGCCATATGTCTGCCTCATTACCCCCTCCCTCCCTCCCTCTTTCCCTCCTTCTCTCCTTTCTTCCTTCCCTCCCATCTTCTACTCCTCCTCTCTCAATCTATTTATCACTCTCCTCCTTTTCCTCCTCCTTCCCTCCTTCTTCTCCTCCTCCTCTCTCTCTATCTCCTCCTCCTCGTCCTCCTCCTCTTCCTCCTCCTCCTCCCTCCCCCCTCCTCCCCCTCATCCTCCCCTCCCCTCCCCTCCCCTCCCCCTCCCCCCTCCCCCCACCCTCCTCCCTCTTCCCCCTCCCCCCCTCTCACAATGGCGGACAAGACGGAAAAAACGGACAAAACTGTTGCGTTTTCTAACCCGATGCACTCGACTACGATCAGCTTCTGCCCGCCTCACAGGAACCGTTCCACGGTCGCTCGGAAATTCGAAGAAAAGGGGAGGCTTTTAACGAGAAAATTGATTTGGAAATCAGTGTCTGTTTCGGTAGTAACGCACACGCATACACATATATGCCGATACAGACGTGTAAGTGTGTAAGTATAGACGGATATATATGTATATATATATATATATATATATATATATATATATATATATATATATTTATATGTAAGTGTGTGTGTGTGTGTGTGTGTGTGTATATGTAAGTGTGTGTGTGTGTGTGTATATATATGTAAGTGTGTGTGTGTGTGTATATATGTAAGTGTGTGTGTGTGTGT
>NC_091571.1:33686545-33691027 GCF_042767895.1 Penaeus vannamei | reverse complement strand
TTTTTTTTTTTGGGGGGGGGGTTGTTTTTTCGTTGGTGTGTGTTGGTGATTTTTGGTGTTTCGTTTTTTTTTCGTTTGTTGGTGATTTTTGGTGTGTGTTATTTTCGTCGGCGTATGTTGGTGATGTTTTTTCTTTATCGTTGGTGTATGTTGGTGATTTTAGGTGTTTTATTTTGTTTTGTTTTTTAATTTTTTTTTCTCTCTTTTTCGTTTGTGTATGCGTATCTTGGTGATTTTAAGCGCTTTTCTTTTCTTTTTTCTTTTTTTCTTTTTTTCTTTTCCTCTCTTTCGTTGGTGTATCTTGGTGATTTTTAAGTTTTTTTCTTTTTTTTTTCCTTCTTTCTTTCGTTGGTGTATCTTGGTGATTTTAGATATTTTGTTATTCTTTTCTTTTTCTTTGTCTCTTTCGTTGGTGTTTTTTTCTTTTCTTTTCTTTCTTTGGTGTAATGTCATTTTTCTTGGGGTGTTGACGTCTTACTTAGTGGTTTGGGTTTCACTTCTTTTTTCGTTTTTCTGTTCTTTTTGGTGGTTTTGTTCTGTATTTGTCCTGTGTCGTATTTCTCTCTCTCTCTCTCTTTCGCTTTCTCTTTCTCTGATGCTTAATGTCTTTCTCTATTTCTTTCTCTCTTTCCCTTTCTCTATCCGAGGCTTAATGTCTTTCTCTCTCTCTCTCTCTCTCTCTCTCTCTCTCTCTCTCTCTCTCTCTCTCTCTCTCTCTCTCTCTCTTTCTCTCTCTCTCTCTCTCTCTCTCTCAGGCTTAATATTGTGTTGTATATCGGTTTATCATGCAAAGGAAATCTGAAGCTTAAACGAACGGGATTATAAGTTACTTCTAATACTTACCTTGTAAGTAATAACAAATTTGGTTTTCCTTGGTTGAGGTATGGGGAAGTTGTCGCATTTTGACTTCAAGATTCACAAAAGGAAATGGGATGTGCATTTGTAATTATAATGTAATCTTTAGCACGTTCTTGCACTCGTCAAAAAAATCTGCGGATCATTCTGGAATCGTCTGCAGCTTAGGAACTGCAACAGTGCTGACAAATGCAAAATTGCATGTCAGTTCTGTCGCGAAGTAAAAAAACAACCCTTCATTTTCCTCCTCCTCCCTCCTCCCCCTTCCCCTTCCCCTCCCCTTCCCTCCCCTTCCCCTCCTCCTCCCCTCCCCTCCTCCTCCCCCTCCCTCCTCCCCCTCCCTTTCCTCCTCCCCCTCCCTCTTCCCCTCCCCTCCTCCCTACTCCCCCTCCCTGTCTCCCGAAAATGAATCACCCATTTTCCTTTTGTTTTTAAGGGGAGACCATGGTAATTTAGGACTATCTACTTTGATGTTAAGTAGGTGTTAAGTTCAAGTTTAGAGCCTCTCCTCCCTCTCCTTCTCTGTTATTATTATGCAACCTCATTTCCACGCAAAGTCGTGGTTAATGAACTAAAGCTTTTGGGAAGGATGTACTCGTAAATTATACTAAAGGTACTTATTACATTAGGATGAAAATGATGAAAATTATCTTAGGAACTCGTAAACAGCATTGCAAGAGAAATGGAAAAAATGCAATTTAGAAGTTTTTTTTTTGTGCGTATCTGCATAAAAGTGGCCTTTATTTGTTATTGCAATGACGAATTATATTTGATGATGGCAACGTCACGAAATGCCAATAATGGTGCATTAGCAAGTGCGTATATAATAGCAACATCAAGAGGCAAGATTTATGATAATGATACGGCCGTCCTGACACGAATTTTAGTATAATGACCCTCGGTATAGTATTTGTGGAATTAAATGAGTTACTGCAATTAGATAAAACATACAGATAATTAATTTAAGTGCGTATTTGATATAATTTTATGCATTAGTATTGTATATGAAGGGATGCGTATTCTTCAAAGGAAAATATTGATCTTGTGTGTACAATGAGAAGGATATATATAGAGAAAGAGAAAAGGGCAGAGAGAGAGAAAGAGTGGGAGAGAGAGTGAAACAGAGAGACAGACAGACAGGGAAACAGTCAGAGAGGAGAGAGAGAGACAGAGACAGAGATACAGAAAGAGAGACGGAGAAAAAGAGGGAGAGAAACAGAAAGAGGCTTATATCCTAGATTCCCAAATTTACGGCCGAGTGAACAACATAAACATAAAGAAGGATTCTGGCGAACTGAAACCTGTTTCGGGGGGGTGACGGGGAGGGGGTGGGGGGTGGGGGGCTCCAGCTGGTTTGTGTCCGGCATGGGAGAAGAGCTGGATGAGGGGAGGGAGTGGAGAGGGGGGAAGCGATATAGAGGGAAGGTGAAGGGGGAGGCGAAAGGGATATGAGAGGGAAAGGGGGACAGCGTGGGGAAGTGGAAGGGAGGGGATAGAGAGGAGAGGAGGAGGCGAGGGATAGAGAGGAGAGGAGGAGGCGAGGGATAGAGAGGATGAGAAGGAGGGTAGGGGATAGAGTGGAGAGGAGTAGGGGAGAGGATAGACAGGGGAGGAGGAGGGAGCAGAAAAGGGAAAGGGAAGGGGAGGGGTAGGGGTAGTGGATGTGGGGAAAGAGAGAGAAGAAAGGTGGAGGGGACAGAGAGAGGCATGGGGAGTGGATACAGAGGGAAGGTGGAGTTGGAAAGTGGATTGGGTTTTGAGGATAGAGAGAAGAGGTGAAGGAGACAGAGAAGAAAGGGAGAGGGGGAAGAGGGAGGGTGTAGAGAGGGATGGAATGAGGGAGATCAGGTGAGGCGATTAAAGAAGGGTTAAAGACAGGTAGATGAAAGAACAGAGGGCTAGAAAGGAGTAGAGAGAGATGAGGAGGATAGACAGAGAAGGGATAGAAACAAAGAGATGCTGTAAGATTAAAAAGGATAGATAAATAATTAACAGAGATAGAGGTAAGAGGGAAGAAAGATGGGGGAGAGACAGGACGACTAAGTAAAGAGGGAAAGGGATAGAGAAAGCATAGAAAGAGCTCGGTGAAGGATAATGAGATGCATAGAGGTAAGGAAGGGTCGTCTTGGAATAAGAAATTTTGGCGGTTTTGCGAAATAAGAGAAAATGGGAGAGAAGAGAAGACTATAGAATAACATGGAGTATTCGAAAGGAAGATGTAGAAAAAAGAAAAAAAAGAGAAAAGGAAGAGGCAAAAAAATCAATAATAGAGATGATAAACGAAGCGAGAGACTCATAAAGAGAAATTCGAATAATACATAGTTAAGAAACGGACAATGAAATAAAAGATAACGAGAGAGAGAGAGAGAGAGACAGACAGACAGATAGAGAGAAAGAGAGAGTGAGAGTGAGAGAAAGAGAAAAAGAGAGTGATAGAAAGAGACAGAGAAAAATCACCTCCGAGACCCTCCTTAGCGCCATTCAAGGCACTCACTAAGGACGATCCCCCCGTACTCACCAACGGGAAAACAACCTTTACGCGCACACGAGAAGGATCATTATCGCCTAATTATCCCCAAGAAGGTGACAGTCCGCGTAATTAAGTCCCATTTTAATAGCACGTCATTTGTTTTCCTTTGACGTAGTACACTGACCATTAAACGATTCGAACCGCAAACAAGCCGGTTTGGAGATGAAATTCGATGAATTTCGATTACATTTTCCTCTTCTTTTCATTTTTTAAATGTTTTTTTTATATATTTTTTATTACATTTTCCTCCTATGCTATTTTCTTTCTATTTTTTTCATCATCTATTTTGATTACATTTTCTTCTTTTTTCGATGTTTAAATGTTTTTTTTTTCTATCTAGTTTGATTACATTTTCCTCCTATGCTATTTTCTTTCTATTTTTTATTATCTATTTTGATTACATTTTCCTTCTTTGCGATTTTCTTTCTATTTTTAGTCTATTTTTCTTTCGTATTTCTTGGTATTTTTATTAATAATTCGGCGATCTATATTTTCATTTCCTATTCTCTTTCTATTTTCTTTATCGATTTTCCTTTCGTATCTCTTAGTATTCTGATTAATAACTCGGTGATCTATATATTCACTCTCCTTTTTTAATCTGTTGGTATAATTATAATGATTCGTGGATTTATTTATCATTTCGTTAATCTAACCCATTAATGAAATATTCGAAATATTATTAGGACAAAAAATGGTTGAGTTATTCGATAGTTATCAGGATCTGATTAGACCTTAAATTCGAAGACAAAGAAAAAAGACATTCTTTTCCAGACAAAGAAAAAAAACACTAAAATATCTATTTGTTTATCAACATCGTCCTTTCTATTTGTCTAGCTAGTCTGTCTGTTTATCTGACAGTGTGTATGCTTAACTGTGTTTGTGTGCTTGTCTCTATTTATTGATTTCTCTGTCTCTGTTTGCTTGTCTTCACAATGCCTGTCTGTTTGTATATTTATCTCCCAATCTATCTAAAAATCAATCTATGTCTATCTATCTATCTATCTATATATTTATATATATTGTGTGTGTGTATGTGTGAGTATGTGTATATGTATGTGTATATGTATATGTATATGTGTGTGTGTGTGCGTCCGCGC
>NC_091571.1:33666545-33676545 GCF_042767895.1 Penaeus vannamei | reverse complement strand
AACAAAAAAATGAAGAAAGAAAAAATATAATAAAAGCAAACAAACAGACACACAAACAAAACCCCCACCCACCCAAACCCCCCAAATCCCACCACCTGGCCACGCTGCAACCAAAGCCAAACTCGACATCAAACGCGAAATCAGACTCCCAAGTTTTCCATCGGCCCGAACGCGGCCTGATACGAAGGCGGTCGAAGCCGAGCCTGTCATTAGCAGAAGCGAGACAATTTACGAGAGAAGACGAGACAATTTACGAGACAAGACGAGCAGGAGGTTGACGAGGCCGCGGAGAAGGCTCTGCTCTCTGTGTTCTTTAAGGTGTCTCGGGGTGTGTCATTTCGTGTGTTTTTGGGCGTTTTTTTTTATCGGTGGGTGGTGTTTATGGTCATTTTGTTTTTTTCTTATTCTTTTTTTCTCTCTCTCTTTCTCTTGGTCATTCGTTCTCTCTCTTTCTCTCTCTCTCTCTCTCTCTCTCTCTCTCTCTCTCTCTCTCTCTCTCTCTCTCTCTCTCTCTCTCTCTCTTTCTCTATTATTAAAGGTTTTATCAACTGTATGTGTGTGGGATTTATGTGTACATATATGTACACATAAATCCCACCTACACACACATGCGTTTACTTCCCTTTCAGCACGCACGCACACACACGCACACGCACACGCAAACACGCACACGCACACACACACACACACACACACACACACATAACACATAACACATAACACACACACACACACACACACACACACACACACACACACACACACACACACACACACACACACACACACACACACACACACACACACAGCCCACACACACACCCCTCCACACCCACACCCCCCCACATTACCTACACCCCCCCACACACTTTCTACACCCCCACACACCCCCACAACCCCCCACCCCCACACACGCACACAACCCCCCCACACACACAACCCCCCCCCCCCCACACACATACACACGCACGCACACAAACCGGACGCATGTGGCCCACTGACAAAGTCCGCAGCGCCCTGTCGAGAAGCAGCGGCGGTGGCGGTCTATGTCAACAAAGTGGCCGGTAATGGTGGGAATTCGGCGACGGGAAACTGGTCACTCGGGCCGGAAAACTGGGAGGAGGTGGGGGGGGAGGGGGTAGGGGGTGAGGTGGGAGGGGGAGGAGGAGAGGTGGAGGTAGGGGTGAGGGGGGAGGGGGATGGGTGGGGGTGGGGTGAGGGAGGAAGGGGGATGGGGGGTGGTGGGGGGAGGTAGGAGGGAGGCAGAGATAGGGGTGAGGAGGTAGGAAGGAGGGGGAGAGGGATGAAGAGGAGTAAGGGAGGGGGAGTGGTGAGGGAGAGGAGAGGGGGAGGAAGTAGGGGAAGGGAGGGAGAGGGGAAGAGTGAGATAGGGAAGGAGGAGGATGGAGGAAGGGAGGGTTAAGGGAAGGAGGAAGAGGGGCGGGGTGGAGGAGGGGTAGGGCTGAGGGGTTTGGTGGGAAGGGAGGGAGTTGGGGGTGGAGGAAGACGGAGAAAGGGGGAAGTAGAGTGTAGGGAGAAGGGAGAGAGGAAGAAGGGGAAAGAGAGAAGAGGGAAGTGAAGAGGTTCCAGTTTCAGATAGGGGATAGGGGTGGGGGGAGATAACTCTGGGTCACCGGTGCACAAGACAGGAAGGAAAAAAGAATTGATATAGAAGTCGAGTGTTGTTGGGGGGGTGGGGAGAGAATGGGTGAGGATGCTGGGGAGGGAGGAAGGGGGATGGGGGGTGGTGGGGGGAGGTAGGAGGGAGGCAGAGATAGGGGTGAGGAGGTAGAAGGAGGGGGAGAGGGATGAAGAGGAGTAAGGGAGGGGGAGTGGTGAGGGAGAGGAGAGGGGGAGGAAGTAGGGGAAGGGAGGGAGAGGGGAAGAGTGAGATAGGGAAGGAGGAGGATGGAGGAAGGGAGGGTTAAGGGAAGGAGGAAGAGGGGCGGGGTGGAGGAGGGGTAGGGCTGAGGGGTTTGGTGGGAAGGGAGGGAGTTGGGGGTGGAGGAAGACGGAGAAAGGGGGAAGTAGAGTGTAGGGAGAAGGGAGAGAGGAAGAAGGGGAAAGAGAGAAGAGGGAAGTGAAGAGGTTCCAGTTTCAGATAGGGGATAGGGGTGGGGGGAGATAACTCTGGGTCACCGGTGCACAAGACAGGAAGGAAAAAGAATTGATATAGAAGTCGAGTGTTGTTGGGGGGGTGGGGAGAGAATGGGTGAGGATGCTGGGGAGGGTGTGGAAAGGGGAGAAAGGGGAGAGGGGAGAAAGGGGAGAGGGGGGAGGGGGTGGAAAGGGGAGCGGGGGAGGGGGAATAAGAGAGGGGTAGGGTGTTTTGGAAGGGAGAGGGGAGAGAATATGAAAGAGGGGAAAAGGGTGTTTTGGGGGAAAAGGGGTAGGGGGTCTATTGTGTAAGGAAGGGGAAGAGAGAGAGAGAAAAAAAAAAGAGAAAGAGAGAGAGTAAGGGAGAAAGGTGTCTTATGAATGAAAGAGAGAGAGAGAGAGAAGAAGAAGAAGGGTATCTTGTGGTGGAAGGAGAAGGATGCTCACCTGAGGAGAGGATCGGGTAGGGGGGAGGGGGGGGGGGGTCCTGTGTCATCCTCTTTCGCAGGTGTGAGGAGATTTGGGCGTGACGGGCGGCTCGGCGGGTGATTGGCTTTTGTTATATCTGAAAAGAACGATAGAAATAGATGAATAAAAAAAATTGTGAAGCATTTCGCAACGAACATCCGTGTTTTTTTCATTTCAATTTCCTCTGAATAAGTTAGAAAAAAATTCTCTCTTTTGTATCTAATTTGCAACACTTTTTTGTATTATCTTCACACCAGAACGTTCATTTATATTCTCAAATTAGGTGTTCTTGCAATATATATCAAAATTGATTATATAAAAAAACTAACTCAAATGTTCTTGCAATTCAATCCCGAATGAATAATTTCAATAAAATCTGATGAACATTTTTTTCCGGTTTTCCTCAGTCAAACCCTAATGAATAATTTCAATAAACTTTTAATATAAATTTTTTCCCCGGTTTTCCTCAGTCAAATTCAGGTGTCCAAGCGTGACCGGATGAGTCAGCAAAAAATCCTTTAACTCTGATGAATGTTGCAAAGTGACTAATGAAATTGGCTTCAATTTTTATTGAGTAGAATAATTTTACTTCTATTTTGTATATTGTTTTTGTTTGTATGTATGTGTGTTTGTGGGCAGGAAAGGGTGTACGAGTTTTGTATGTGTGTGCGTATAGAACTATATATGTGTATGTGTGAAGAACGTACATAAGTACGTACATACACTTATTCCTAGAGAGAGAGAGAGAGAGAGAGAGAGAGAGAGAGAGAGAGAGAGAGAGAGAGAGAGAGAGAGAGAGAGAGAGAGAGAGAGAGAGAGAGAGAGAAAGAAAGAAAGAAAGAGACAGAGAGTTTGTGTGTGCATGTGTGTATGTGACATAAAAGGGTTTACGACTTTTGCATGTGCGTCCGTGAAGACCTACACAAGAACGCACACGCACTCATTCCTATGGTCGTCTAAAATCGAAGCCCAGAATATGGACGTTGCGGCCTCATAAAATAGTAGGCACCTCGGCCGCTTTACCTCATATACTGCACTAAACGGCCGTAAAAAAAGGCAAAAATTAAGTCACTCGATATTTACCTTTGGGTTAGAGTAATTACTTAATAAGGTGGTGCGCCTAATTCTCGAAAAAAATAAAAAACGTGAAAAGGCTATTAAAACTGCCTGACTGCGGACTTGCTTTAATTCTCGCGGTCTGAGGGCTGTTGGACCGTCACATGTGAATTGACCTCTTGGTGCGTTCGCAATGGCTCTCTCTCTCTCTCTCTCTTCCTCTTTCTTTCTATTTCTTTCTTTCTCTCAATCTCTCTTTCTCTTTCTCTCTCTTCCTCTCTCTCTCTCTCTCTTCCTCTTGCTGTAACTCTCTCTCTCTTCCTTTCTTTTTCTCCTCTCTCTCTCCTATTGTATTTGTGTTTTATTATTTATCTAAATATTTTTTATAAGTAGTAAGCATAGGTGGGGTCGTTTTTTCTTCTTTTCAAGCGCTTTAATGAAAAGAAAGTAGAAAGTTCATCATATTCATCCTTTAATAAGTTCAATCAATTCAATGGATTTATTGATCATTCTGAACATGATGCAGAACAGATCAGTCTTTCTATTAGCCATTTTTTCCTTTTTTATATATGCATAAACAAAAAATATTGCTCCGTTATCATAAATAGGAAAAAAAAAACGTTCATATGTAGAGAGGCAGAGCAGGCCTACATGACAAAATGGTGTGAAAAACTGTCACAAATACACACACAATTCTTAGCGATCTTTGTGTCATATAAAGCCAGTCTGTGTCTGTCAGGAGCTGTTACAAGGAGTTGCTTTAAGTGTCAAGTTGTACTGAATTATTGTTCGGTATCTTTTTGAAGATTTAGGAGAAAGCTATAGTCTTTGCCTCTTGAAATTATTTATACATTTGGCCTTATTTGCGCTTAGGCGTGTGTGTGTGAGTGTGAGTGTGAGTGTGAGTGTGAGTGTGAGTGTGAGTGTGAGTGTGTGTGTGTGTGTGTGTGTGTGTGTGTGTGTGTGTGTGTGTGTGTGTGTGTGTGTGTGTGTGTGTGTGTGTGTGTGTGTGTGTGTGTGTGTGTATTTATTTATTTATATATTTATTTATTCGCATGCATATATGTTTTAGCTCAAGCTATTTTTTTTTCCTTATAACTAGAAATATAAGAATAGAACGAATTCCTCAAATGAATAAACTGTCGCTCAATAGATGGCGCTGAGAGAAAGGTAAACAAACCGAGAACAAAAGACGATCGGCAGACGGAACACTGAATTATGATACGTATGATTATCACGTATCATCTAGTCTTTCCCTCGTTTCCTATAACGATAATGATGCTAACAAGATAATGATATCTTCACTATTATTTATGACAGTTGTTATTACATCTTGTTGTTGCTGTTGCGGTTTTCCCTCAATGGTTGTTTATCATATTAGCGCTAATATTATCACGGTTTTTCCCTTGTTATTTTCGTGTCTTTCCCATATCACTGTCTCTCGTTTGTGCTCTCTCTTCCTCTGAATATTTATCTTCGTCTATTTTCTATGATTTGATGTATTTTCTGTGTAACGTAATGTGCGATATTTCTTTATATTGCAATATATAATGTTCTTTATGATGAAAGAACACTCTCTTTAAGAATGTCTATGTCTGTGTTAGGATTGTCTATGTTAAAGCGAAAGGAGAAATTTAGACCAAAAAAAGGATGAACTAGCAAAACATCTAAACGTAAATAGAACAAATATGAAGGAAGTAAACCTAAAAAAAAAAATAAATAAATAAATAAAAAAAATAAAAACGACCAATCTAAAATTCTCAACCACCCTACCCTCCCCCCCCTTAAAAAGTCTATCGCCACACCTTCCCTCCTTCCTTCCCCGAGGGTGTAGAGTGCGGTTGTTGCATTGTTGCATTCAAGTCAACGGATGTCATGCTTGCAGAGCGTGTCATCGTGGCTCCTCTCTGCAATTCGTGTCCTGCGGCGCCGTATTGCAAATTTACCAGACCGTTCGCTGGCAGCAATCGTGGCTGTGTTTAATCGTTTTGTTTTTATTGTCTTTTATTTTATTTTTGACACGAGAGAGAAGGCTAAGGAGAAGGGAAGATAAAGAAGGAAAGGTAGATGGAGATATAGATGGCAGAAGGACAGATAGACACAGAGACGGAAAGACAAAGAGAGAGAGAATAGAAAGAGAGAGAGATAGAGAGACATATACAGACAGAAAAAGACAGAAAAGAGAGACAGACAGCTAGACAGACAAGACAGATAAAGAGAGACAGACACACACAGAGAGAAAGACAGAAAAGAGAAGAACAAGACAGTACAAGCGAGTAGGTAAGCTAAATAGCCCAAGACTGCACACCTTCCAGTCACGTGGGTCTTGTTCCATCACACCGTAATACCCGACACCACGCATCACCCGCACGGCATATTTCAAAGACCGAATCACCACTTCCACCCGCCAACAGCTGTGTAGCCACCAATAATCACGCCATTATATATTATTCCCTCCCTCCCCCTCTCCCCTCTCCTCGTTCTCCCTCCCCCTCTGCCCTCTCCCTTCTCGTTCTCCCTCCCCCTCTCCCTTTTCGTTCTCCCTCCCTCCCCCTCCGTTTCATAAACAAGAAAAGGGGGGAAACAGATCATGATTTGTGGAGCATGTTAAAAAGTGGCGGTCAGGGCGAGGTACAGTGTCGCCCTTATTTCCGGCCGTGCTGCGTGTGGTCAGCTGAAGACGCGGCCGCCATCTTGCCTCGTCGATACCTGGTACGAGGGAGGAAGTAGAGAGGTCAGTTGTTTTCATATTGGGAGAGAATATCAATGCGTTTAAGGGGTTTTATTTATTTATTTTTATTTATTTTATTTTTATTTATTTATTTATCTTGATGGGAGTTCTGTTTTTGGTTACTCGAATGGAAGGAGATATACAAGACGCTGCGGTGATAATTAGCTCCATGGAACACCACTGAAAGTATAGAAAATAATGTGTTTGGAAAGAATATGGCAGAGTAAAAAACGAAAAAAAAAAGAAGATGGAGTAAATATTATCCATATTCGCAAGGCATATGGTAGATGGACTAAGACAAGGTGACAGCCAAGTCCAAGCGCACTTTGCAGATGCGTGGAAACTTTGACAGCTTTATTATAGATGACCCAGTGTGACTATCACCCCCCCCCCCCCCGTCAGGAAGAAAATAGAACAATCGTTGGTATTTCGGTTATGCCATCGGTCGGATACTAATCACTGGCGATTCTTTCTTATATATAAAACCGTCAAAGTTCAACCGCTAATCGTAGCATTGCATTGGCCTAAGTTCTTATCATTTTATTTTTGGGTTTAGTATTGCTTCTCTTTCATTTTTTCTCCTTTGATTTTAGTTTTCTTTGTTTTTTTTCTCTCTCTCTCCTCTTATTCTAGTTTTGGGTTCGTGTTGTCATTTTTTTTATTTATTTTTTTATTATTATTATTATTTTCCTGTTATTTCATCAGTCTGTAAGTTATACACAAGACCCGTAGCCTGCAGGCCTCTGAGGTCGGAACAGACCCTAAAAATAACACCTTAAAATGCAACGTCACATCATAAAGAACAAAAATGAGTATCTAAGAGCCCTCGTAGTGGTCTCTCGAAGTGACAATGGGGCAATAGCTAAAGCCTAAAGACACGAGCGCTTTACTTGAGTCACCCATTAAAGAAAACGTGTCCGAGTTTCGTTTTCTGCGAGTTAAGTCCGCGTTTGAATTTCACAAGTTTCCGTTACGAGGAAATGGTGCATGAGGAAGAGGAAAATAAAATTAGTAATTAGAAGAAATTGATAGATAAAAAAAAAAAATAATAATACACATAGCTGTTTATAGATCATAGACAATTATATCTGACATGTTGCTTAAGACTTATTTTCCTTCAAGTTCCATTTATTTCTAATCATATTCTTATTTTACCTCTAATAAGATCCTTCATAGTTTTTTTTTTTTCGTAAGTAGAGAATTAGAAATCACCTAAATCAAGCTTGTGCAAATATCCAGCAAAATTAAACCCGTTGCTTCACTTTGCAACAATTGCCGCGCTGCAGGAAGACCGCCATTACATAAGCATTGATGTAAGTACTTCCGTGCTTATATAAAGTTGATATGTGTTTTTGCATCATATATATATATATATATACTCACACGCAAATATTTATACACTTACATATACATTTATATATACATTTACACCCTCCCATATATATATATATATATATATATATATATATATATATATATATATATATATACACACACACACACATACATACATACATACATACATACATACATATATATATATATATATATATATATATATATATATATATATATATATATATATACACACATCTATATTTCTATGTATATGTATATATGAATGGCAATATCAGTATGCATATATGTATGTATATGTATGTATAGATGTATATACATACAGATACATACATATGTATACATATACATACATATATACACATATATGTATACACACATATGTACTTATATATATATATATATACGCAGATACACGCGCGCGCGCATATGTGTGTGTATATATATATGTATGTATATATATACATATACATATATATACATGCATATATATACGTATCGATGGATACAGATATAGCTAAAGATGCACATATTGTCACCATCATCATTATTGCTATAATCACTATTATGGTCGCCCTCGTAATCAGTATAATCATCATTATTAGAATCACCATAATTACCCCCACACATAAACCTCCTTCCCGTCACCCTCTTCAGTAAAAAAGAAAGAAAGAAGAGAGAGAGAGAGACAGACAGACAGACAGACAGACAGACAGACAGACAGACAGACAGACAGACAGACAGACAGACAGACAGACAGACAGACAAAAAGAGAGAGAGAGAGAGGGAGAGAAGGAAAATAAAAAAAACTCGAAACCATTTTGATCCGCCAAGAGTCACCGGCGCTCGCTCAGGAATCACCAAAAGACTCACCCTCGCTTTCCCTCGTAAAGAACAGGATCGCCCCGAGGCCATTCTTGAAGGAAAGATCTCAAGAAAGAGCTAAAGGGAAAGAGCGTGAGTCGTAGGTTCGAGACATCGGAGCGTGAGTTGTGAGTTATGGGAGATCTGCGTCTGTGGCAGCTGTCTTGAACGGCGTATGAAGGGAGGGAGGGAGGGAGGGAGAGAGGGAGGGAGGGAGAGAGGGAGAGAGGGAGAGAGGGAGAGAGAGAGAGAGAGAGAGAGAGAGAGAGAGAGAGAGAGAGAGAGAGAGAGCAAAATGTAAAAAAACATGAGAGAATATGAGAATTATAAAGGATGGACAGAGAGAGAGAAAGAGAGAGAGCAGAATGTAGAAAAACATGAGGGATTATGAGAATTATAAAGGAAGGACAGAGAGAGAGAGAGAATTGAGAGAGCAGAATGTAGAAAAATATGAGAGAATATGAGAATAAGGGAGAGAGTGAATTAGATATAGAATTGACAGATTGACAGACACATATAAAAAACAGATAGGATGGATAGACAGAGAGAGAGAGCAGAATGTAAAAAGAAAAAAATATGAGAGAATATAAACATGAAGTGAATGTAGAATAAGTAAGAGAGGGAGAAAGATACAGAGGGAAGAGAAGACGTCAATTCAATTCAGAATTGTGAAAGAATAGGAAGGAAACGAAAAAAATCAGATTTGATTTTTTGATGATGGTGTTGGTGATGATGACGATGGTTGTGTAGATGATGATGGTGACGATGATGATGATGATGGTGATGATGATGATGGTGATGATGATGGCGAGGATGATGATGGTGATGATAAAGATGATGGCGATGAGGATGATGGTGATGAGGATGGTGGTGGTGATGAGGATGGTGGTGGTGATGGTGAAGATGCTAACTGACGTTGACTGTGGAATAATGAAAACAGAAATAGGAATATAAAGAAACTTTTTCCGAATTTGTCGTTAAAAGAAGATGAATAATGATAGTTATTAGCAATCGACCACAAAATGCAACCACGAAATAACGACAAAGTGGAAAATAAATTGATTTAAAAAACAAAAACAAAGAAATAACATCAAGATATGAACAAAATTACTGGTCAAAACCGCAATTTATATATTAAGGTCACAATTCTTTATTTATTGCCTACTTCTGTTTCTATTATTCTATCTGTCTGTCAGTTTGTAAATCTGTATTCTTTTCCTCCTTTTCTTCTATTACTTCTTTCTCATCGCTCTCTCCGTCTATCTATTTATCTCCATTTATCTATCTATCTCTCTGTTTTGCTGTCTCTATCTCTATCTATCTATGTCTCTCTGTTTTGCTATCCCTATATCTGTCTATCTGTTTCGCTATCTCTATCTCTATCTATCTTTCTCTCTATTTCGCTATCTCTGTCTATCTATCACCCTG
>NC_091571.1:33661545-33664045 GCF_042767895.1 Penaeus vannamei | reverse complement strand
CCCTTATCTGCCCAGGATCAAGTTGATAAGCCGGACGTTCGGGATTCGAGGTCAAATCGGGTGACCTCGGGGTTGGCGTTGACCGGAGACGCGAAACTTGAGACCGTCAGCGTGAGGACAACTTAGGAAAAATGGGCGTGTCTAGGAATATGTAGAGAGAGGAAGATCTTTTAAGGTGAATAAACTTTTAGAAATTGGTGTTAAAAAACAGAAAAAAAGTTAATAGGGGAGGTATTTTGTTATTTTCGTGATCATAGTAATAATTGACAAGTTCTTTTAACTTAGAAATATCGTTTAAGAATATACGTGAACTTGATTTAAGAAAAAGTGAACAGGAAAGATCTTTTAACACTAAGATATTCTTCAAATATATATATATATATATATATATATATATATATATATATATATATATATATATATATATATATATATGTATGTATATATATGTATGTATGTATGCGTGTATCTCTATGTGTCTGCGTGTGGGCGTATGAGTGTGTTTCATCTTTTTCTTTTTCTGTTCTTGTTTTTTCACCTTTCTTTTCTTTTTTTCTTTTATTTTATTGTAGTGAAATTGTGCATTAAGTATCGCCTCGGAATGACTCGTTCGTTAAGTGGGGGAAATCGTGAGAAATCGAAGTAATTTCGAATCAAGTTTAGATATTTTTTTTGTCTTCTCTTTTTTTGTAATTCTTGTTCTGATTTTTAGGTTTGTTTCTTCTTCTCGTCTACTTCTATTTCTTTCTTTATCGCTTCTAGTTTCTTCTTCATCCTCTTATTATTATTATTATTACTCTCCTTCTCCTTCTTCCTCCTCTTTCTCATCCGCCTCCTTCTTCTTCTTCTTCTTCTTCTTCTTCTTCTTCTTCTTCTTCTTCTTCTTCTTCTTCTTCTTCTTCTTCTTCTTCTTCTTCTTCTTCTTCTTCTCCTCCTCCTCCTCCTCCTCCTCCTCCTCCTCCTCCTCTTCCTCCTCTTCCTTTTCTTCTATCATCATTATCCAAATCAGTCATCATCGTTATCTTAATTATTATTTTTTTCTATTCTTAATCTTATTCCAATTGATTTTCTTCTTTCCTTTCTATTTTTTTATTTAATCCTATCTACTTTCTTTCTTTCTTCTTTTTTCCGCTTTTTTATATACTTATATAGCTTCTTTCGTTTCATTTTCTTCTCTCTTTCTCCTTCTTTTTCTGATGATTTTGAGAGAGAGAGAGAGAGAGAGAGAGGAGAAAAATAGTGAAAGAGAATGAGAGGGAGGGAAGGGGGCAGTGAGAGACAGACAGACAGACAGAAACAGACAGACAATGAAACTGATAACAGACTAAAACAAAAAAAAAACAAAGAAAACAAAGAAAATAAATTAAAAGACAAGACAAGACACCAAAGAAATGCGGTCTCTTGAAAACAAACAAAGTGCCGAACATTTAGTAAACATGACACTGAACAAATCACTACAAATGAGGTATCACATTGCAGACACGGATGGGAACAGGGCGTGGAAAGAGAGAAAGAGAGACAGAAAGAGAAAGAGGAAAGACAGATAGAAAGATAGATAGACAGACAGAACTGGGAAAAACAGAGAAAGATAGATAGACAGGGGCAGAAAGAGAAAGAGAGACAGATAGAAAAATAGACAGACAGGGACAGAAAGAGAAAGAGGAAAGACAGATAGAAATATACACAGAAAGGGACAGAAAGAGAAAGAGGAAAGACAGATAGAAATATAGACAGGGACAGAAAGAGAAAGAGGAAAAACAGATAGAAAGATTGACAGACAGGGACAGAAAGAGAAAGAGGAAAAACAGATAGAAAGATAGGTAGACAGAGGCAGAAAGAGAAAGACAGATAGATAGAAAGATAGGTAGACAGAGACAGAAAGAGAAAGAGGAAAAACAGATAGAAAGATAGATAGAGACAAAGAGAAAGACAGACAGATAGAAAGATAGGTAGACAGAGGCAGAACGAGAACGAGGGGAATAAAAATAAAGAGAAAGACAGGTAGACAGAAAGACAGTTAGGCAGAAGAAAGAGAAATAGGGAGATAGACAGAGAAAGAGAAAGACAGGTAGACAGACATAAATATATTTAGACAGATAGACAGAGATAAAAAAGACATTGGTAGACAGAAAGATAGAGATAAAACAGACATTGCTAGACAGAGACAGACAGACAGTGTGGTTTAGAGAGACAGAACATGAAAGGACAGATAAACAGAAAGACAGACAGTAGAAATTAGACACGGCAGAGAGATACAGATAAGCAGACAGAATAATCGAGAAAGCAAGATAAATTAAGACAGAGAAAGACAAATGACAAAGCAGAAGAACATGAAAGAAAGAAGGCAGACAGAAAGACAGAATGGGAGAGAGAAACAGACAGAGAAATGATAGGCGGAGCGACAGACCAACGGGAAGACGGAAAACAACAGACAGATAGATAGACATAGATAGATAGATAGATAGACAAACAGACAGATAAACAGATAGATAGTTAGACA
>NC_091571.1:33636545-33641545 GCF_042767895.1 Penaeus vannamei | reverse complement strand
CCCATTTTTTCTTTGTTTGTATGTTTCATTTTCTGTTCATCTGCATGTCTCATTTTGTCTTTCTCTCCGCAGTATCTCTCTCTCTCTCTCTCTCTCTCTCTCTCTCTCTCTCTCTCTCTCTCTCTCTCTCTCTCTCTCTCTCTCTCTTTCTTTATATCTCTATCCGTTTCAATGGCTGCTTATCTCTATTTTTTTCTTTGTTTTCATTAATTTATGTCTAATATTTTTCCCTCTGTCTATCGATAGATCAATCCACGGTCATTATCAACAATATCCATATAAAGAAAAAATCTGCAACAAAATCAACAAACCAAAATTTAATTAATAAATCGAATTGCAATTATTGTGTAACGATTCATTTAAATGCATTTATACAGCCTGTATTATACACGTGAGACCGCTTAATGATGCACGTAATTAACAGGAAGTACGGATTCATTAGTAGGTCATTACAAGGTTAATGAGGTAAGTGCAAGAGAGAGTTGATTGGGCTTTGATAAGGGCTTGATTAGGTCCGTGATTTAGGGCTGTCGTGAGATATCTTAATTTGCATCTGTTGATTATCTTTGTCTGTCTCTGTCTCTTGTCTTTCGCTGGATATTTTTTTTTTATTATTATCTCTGTCTGTCTCTTTATCTGTCTGTATGTCACTCAGCCCCCTCTCTCTCTCTGTCTCTCTTTCTGTCTGTCTGTCTGTCTCTCTCTCTCTCTCTCTCTCTCTCTCTCTCTCTCTCTCTCTCTCTCTCTCTTTCTCTCTCTCTCTTTCTCTCTCTCTTTCTCTCTCCCCTCCCTCCCTCTCTCCCTCTCTCTCTCTCATTTTCTCTCTCCCTCCCTCTCTCCCTCTCTCCCTCTCTCCCTCCGCCCTCTCTCCCTCCCCCTCTCATCTCTATCTCTCCCCCTCTCTCTTTCTCTGTTCCCTCTTTCTCCTTCTCCCTCTCTTTCTCTTTCTCTTTCTCTCTCTCTCTCTCTCTCTCTCTCTCTCTCTCTCTCTCTCTCTCTCTCTCTCTCTCTCTCTCTCTCTCTCTCTCTCTCTCTCTCTCTCTCTCTTTCTCTTTCTCTCTCTCTCTCCTTCTTCTCTCCTTCTTTCCCACCCCCTCTCTATGTCTCTTAGAGAGAAAGAGAGAGACAGACAAACAGAAAAACAAAACAAAACACAAAAAACAAAAAAGAGAGAGAGAAAGAGAGAAAACAGTAATAATAGAAATCATTAAAAGAAAAGAAAAAAATATTCTCGGGTCATATTTCCTCGCGTCTGAGCCGTGGCCGGGAAATGCAATTAACAGGTTGGGCGAGCGGGGTCTCATTATCGCGTATCATTTACCTGTTTTGAATGATGTCCTAAATCTTTTTTTTTCCGAAAGTGGCCGCTTTGGCTTCCTCGGTTTGAGTGTTGTGGCCGGTTGCTTCGCTGGTCGTCTTTCTCTTGGCATGTTGTTGTGTAATTAATTGTTGTTTTTTTGTATTTTTTTGTTTTTTGTTATTGTGTTTCGTTTTTTGTTTTGTTTCGTTATTTTTTTCTTTTGTTTTTGTTGTTTGTTTTGTTATTGTGTTTTTTTGTTTTCTTTCGTTTTTTCTTTTGCTTTTGTTTTGTTTTTGTTGTTTTGTTTCTTTTCTTGTTTTATTTTTGTTGTTTTGTTTCGTTTTCTTGTTTTGCTTGTTTGTTTATTTGTTTTTTTTTTATATAGTTGTTTGCTTATGTTTTTTGGGGGGTTCTTATATTTTGTTTAGTTTGTTGTTTTCTTTTTTATCCCTTACTTATTTATTTGTCCTCTCTGTCTTTTTTCTCTCTTTTAAAATCCAGTCTGTGTATTGTTTATTTATTGTTTTTATTTTTTTTGCATATAGTCCAGCTTTTTCCTTCTTTTTTACATCCTTCTATTTCTTCTAAATAAATAAATAAATTAGAATAAAATAGAATAAACACATACGGAGACAACACTAACCTCCCCCCCCCCCCAACCGCTACCAGTACAACCCCCACCCCCTACACTCACACCTCCCCCCCTCAGGCTGACAGTATACCCCCCTGCACTCACACCTCCCTCCCCCTCCCTCAAGGCTGACAGTATACACCCCCTACACTCACACCTCTCCCCCCACCCCTCAGGCTAGACCCAGTATACCCCCTACACTCACACCCTCTCCCCCCTCAGGCTGACCCTAAATACACAAGCCAACTGTACATAAGCACATACGTGTCCGCCGGAAGTCATCCTGTGGCGAGAGGTAAACACCGACTAACAGACAGCCAGGCAAACAGATAGATAGATAGATAGACAGATTGATAGTCTTTCTTTTTTTTTCTCTCTTTTTCAATCTCTTTCTTTCTTTCTTTTTCTTTCTGTTCCTTCCTTCCTTCCTTCCTTCCTTCCCTCCCTCCCTCCACCCACTCTTTCTCCCCTCTGCTTCCTTCCTTCGCCCTTCCCTCCCACTTCCTTCCCCTCCACCACACCGCTCTCTCTCCCTCCATCCACCCCACCTGCCTACCCACCCACCCATCCACCCACCTACCCACCCACCCCACCCACCCTCCACCCTCTCTCTCTCCCTCCACCCACCCTCCACCCACTCTCTCTCCCTCTTTCCTTCCTTCCTTCCTCCTCCCATCCACCCCATCCACCCCATCCACCCACCCCACCCCAACCAAGCCACCGCAGCCGACCTCTCCAGACCCCTTGTGGCACAGACGCCGCAAGTCGAGGTCTTCTTCTGCGCGGTGGAAGTCGGCTGCTGGAAGATCTGCCGGAACTGCTGTGGTGGGGAGGGATGGGGAGGGTGGGGAGGGGGTGGGGGAGGGATTGTGTAGGGAGGGCTGAAGGGGATTGGTGGGGAGGGAGGTGAAGAGGAGGGTTGGGGTGGGGAGGGGATGGGGAAGGGGAGGGGATAGGTGGGGAGGGAGTTGGGGAGAGAGGGAGCTGGGATTTAAGGTTGGTGGGGAGGGATGTGAGAAAGAGGGAAAATTGGTGGAGAGGGCTGGGTGTGGAGGGATTGATGGGGAGGGCTGAGGGTAGGGAGGGTTGGATGTGGTGGGCTAGGGGGCTGGTGGGTGGAGGGTTGGGTGGAGCGAGGTGGTTGCGGTGGAGGAAATGGGTGGTGGACTTTGGTGGAGGTTTTAATTTTGTTATAGATTATTAATACTGTTATTATTATTTTTATTATTTGTATCATTGTTATTACCATCATCATCATTCATAGCAATATTATCATAGCCATTATCATGACTATGATTATCATTATCATTGTCACACAGAGACACAGAGAGACCGAGGCAGAGAGAGAGAGAGAGAGAGAGAGAGAGAGAGAGAGAGAGAGAGAGAGAGAGAGAGAGAGAGAGAGAGAGAGAGAGAGAGAGAGAGAGAAAGAGAGAGAGGGGGGGGGAGAGAGAGAGTATAAAAGAGAAAGAGACAGACAGACAGACAGACAGACAGACAGACAGACAGACAGACAGACAGACAGACAGACAGACAGACAGACAGACAGACAGACAGACAGACAGACAGACAGTCAGGCAGGCAGGCAGGCAGAGAAGATTAGAAAAAAATCCCCACCTCATCTCCCCCTTCCCCCACCCACCTTTTCTCCTTAAAAAAAAAAAAAAAAAAAAAAAAAAAAAACACACACACCTAAAAGAGCGAGTCGTGTGCGTGGACGTGTGCGTGGGCGTCCTACCATGCTCCCGGACGCCCTTCCAGAAACGCTTAAAACAGCGATCACTTTTACGACGCGTCTTTGAGCTGTTCCGTTTGACTCTGGTAACCCTGTCTTCACCCTACACCCTGCCGTGGCGAGGGTTGCCTTTACCCTCGATCCTCCCCTGGCAGGGTGAGAAGGGGAAGGGAAAGGGGCAGGGGGGGGAGTGAGGTAGTGAGGTAGTGAGGTAGTGAGGTAGTGAGGTAGTGAGGTAGGTAGGTAGGTAGGTAGGTAGGTAGGTAGGTAGGTAGGTAGGTAGGCAGGCAGGCAGGCAGGCAGGCAGGCAGGCAGGCAGGCAGGCAGGCAGGCAGGCAGGCAGGTAGGTAGGTAGTGGGCTTAAGAGACGCCCGTGGATAGATATATTTGATGTTTTGGTAATATTATTTTTTCTCTGTTTCCTTTTTCTTTCTTTCTTCTAAAAAAAATTGTTTTTTTCTTCTTCTTCCTTTCTTCTAACTTTTTTCAAATTCTTTCCTTTGTTCTTTCTATTTTTATTTTTACCAATTTTTAGAGAAGGTATAATTTTTTACGGGATATATCAATGTTCATGAAAATGTTTATATCGAATGAGATTTATTTGATTTTGTTATTCTCATTCATCTACGTCAGTCAATTCGTTATTTGTATATCTATTCCCTTATTTTCGTTGTATCTGAAAGCTACCATCATCTATCTCTTGCTCTATCGAATTCTCTCTATTCCTCTGCTTCCTTTCCCTCTCTTCCCATCTTTCTTGATTTATGTGCCTCTTCTTCTCACCCATTATCTCCTGACTTTGCTTCTTCTCTTTCTTTACCTCCTTCACCCCCCACTCCCCACTCCCCTTCCCCTTCCCCCTCACTCCCCACTCCCCCTTCCCTCCTCCACCCTCTCCCTTCCCCTTCTCCTCCCTCCCCTTCCCCCTCACCCCCCCCACTCCCCCTCCCCCTCACCTCTCGCAACCCACCCCGCAACGAGGTCACGCTCCGTTGAAGGTCGAAATTTCGGTCACTCAGACACGGCAGGTCTTCTTCCCTCATGCCCCCTTCCCCCTCTCCCACCCACTCTGACTCCCACCCCCCTTCATCTTCCACTAGCTTCTTCCCCTCCCCCTTCCCTGCCTTCCTCCTCTTTCCCTTCCCCTTCCCTTTAATTCTTCTCTTCGTTGGCGTTATTTTTTTCTTCTTTCTATCCTGCCTAGCTTCTGTTCGTGTTGTTTTGGATTTTCTTCATGGATTTCCTTCTTTTATTAACTTTTTCCTCTCTCTCTAACCCTTCCTCCTTCCTCCTTATCCTTTCCCTCTTTCCTAATCCCTCCTCCCCCTCCTCTC
>NC_091571.1:33616545-33629045 GCF_042767895.1 Penaeus vannamei | reverse complement strand
AAAGTAATGATTACTTTCATTGTCGCAACATCACCCAGCTTCATTTGTTGATTGCGATACAGTTCATGGCTGTCATCGTTTTCGTGACCCTGTTTTAAGGTACAGTTCCTCGTCCTGTTTCAGGGTTGCGTTGTAGGTCTTTCCATTTTGGGGTTTTCGTTCCGCGGATGTAATCATTTATTTCTTCTTTTAAGATTTTTTTTTCTTGTTCTTTCTCGTTTGTATGCTTTCTTTTGTTCGTTTGATAAGCTTTGTTCCGAATGCAATTAAGATTTCAAGTCCATTATCGCAGACTAACCATTCTCTCTCTCTCTCTCTCTCTCTCTCTCTCTCTCTCTCTCTCTCTCTCTCTCTCTCTCTCTCTCTCCGTCTCTCTCCGTCTCTCTCCGTCTCTCTCTCTCTCTCCCTCCCTCCCTCCCTCCCTCCCTCTCCCCCTCCCTCTCTTCCTCTCCCTTAGATCCGGTAGTGGAAACCAAGGCTGGAGTGACTAGCTATGCCGTTGCATTTCTCGCTGCACGAAGACCTTCCCTTACACAGTCTTGCTCACGACGAAGTACCTGCAACCCGTTAGGTCTCAGGGTCCGGTAGCTTAGTACTCGCGTGAGTGTCCGTGCTCCACTAAACAAGCCATGGCGGCGAAGGAGGCAGTTCACTCATTACCCTCCCTTTTCTCACAAGAAGATTCCCACCGTCTTGATATCTTTTTCTTATTTTTTTATTTTCTTTGCTCCTCCTTTCACCTCACTTTTTTTCTTAATCCGATTACTTCCTGTTCCTAGGGTGGCGATTTTCGATTTTTAAGACCTACATTCCCGTCGCGATAAATGGGGCAACAGCCAGACGACAGAATTGAGATCGCGTAAAAAATAAACAGTTTAAGCTTGTTGGTTGATTATGTGAATTCGTAGAGAAATTTGTGTAAAAGTGTAAATAGAAATCAACAGAATAGACAGGAGGGGGAGTTAGACAGCTATATAGTACGCTAGTATTTGTTAGACAGCTGTATGTTAGACAGCTATATAGTACGCTAGTATTTGTTAGCCAGCTGTATGTTAGACAGCTATATAGTACGCTATTATTTGTTAGACAGCGATATAATCCGAAAAAAAACGTATACAATAAGGTACGTGAGATAAAAAAGAAGTGACTGAAAGTGAAAGTGTATTAGAAAGCAACATGATATATAATAGGAGGGCTTGAAATGATACAAGAGGTTTGCTACGTACTCATCAACACAACTGTTATGAGAACTTATATACTGCCAGAGGAAACGACTTCTTTTTCAGATGGAGGTATCAATTTATAGTGAATGTAGACATTGGCAAAGAGTATGTAGGCATTGGTATGCACATACAGTATGTCTATATATGTTATAGATAAAGATAGACAGACATATTGATAGATAAATAGATAGATAGATAGAGAGAAAGAGAAAGAGAGAGAGAGTGAGAAAGAAAGAGAGAGAGAGAGAGTGAGAAAGAAAGAGAGAGAGAGTGAGAAAGAAAGAGATAGAGAGAGTGAGAAAGAAAGAGATAGAGAGAGTGAGAAAGAAAGAGATAGAGAGAGAGCGAAAGAAAGAGAGAGAGAGAGAGAAAGAGAGGAAGAGACAGAATGTGCATGAAACGTAACTAATATAGAGATAATAATCATCATATCGCTGATATACACGATAATCTTGTGCTGTGACGTGAGAAAGTGAGAAATATAACACCTCCAGATCCCACGTGAATAAAAAATTATTCATGAAGTGTATAACAGAAATTGGCTTATTCATCTCTACGACGAAAGCACTTTGCATATCTCGGTACAGCTGCCCGTAACTAGAAAAAAGTGAAAGATATATTCATACGTTTGGCTTCGCATTTTGAAAACGTTTATCGGAGCTGAAAGGAGGTCAATCATTCTTAAAAAAAAGAAAGAAAAAAGTTGGTTTTTCTTGTGTTTTATTCATGTTGTTATATTGGTTTTATTTGCGTATTTGTCTGTCGGTTATCTGTTTGTTTCATCTATGCATATGTATGCGTGTGTGTGTGTGTGCGTGTGTGTGTGTGTGTGTGTGTGTGTGTGTGTGTGTGTGTGTGTGTGTGTGTGTGTGTGTGTGTGTGTGTGTGTGTGTGTGCGTGTGTGTGCGTATGTGTGTTTGTGTGTGTGTGTGTATGTGTGTGTGTGTGTGTGTGTGTGTGTGCGTATATGTGTGTGCGTGTGTGTGTGTGTACTTATATTATTTTTGTCTTACTCTATTTCATTCACGTTATCTATTTTATGGATATTCTCGCCATTTAAGTTGGTAACAAATCTAAAATATTCGCTTTTGATTTACATTTTCAAGATCTAAATCAGTTTCGGATGATTAGGCAACCCAGTGAATCATCGCGGATAGATTAGATTCAAAATTTATATGCGTCTTTTTTTTCTTTTTTTTTTAATTAATTGATCAATTTATCTCATGGCTTTCGCAGATTCATTTCCTTTTATCTAAGCAAAAGATAAGCTTTCTTAATATTTTTAGATTCTTATTTGAGACATGTTTAGAATTCCTTAAAGATTTGGCAACGTCCGATTCGTTAACGACAGTCTTTGGCTTCATTTGCAACAGATGTTTCGGTCGCATTTCGAACATCTGCGGCCCTTGGCTTATATACACAAGTGTTTTCAGACCTGCGCTTCTAATCAGTTTTATAAATTCTTTGCCGCTATCTCTCTCTCTCTTTCTATTTCTCTCTCTCTCTCTCTCTCTCTCTCTCTCTCTCTCTTTCTCTTTCTCTTTCTCTCTCTCTCTCTCTATATATATATATATATATATATATATATATATATATATACATATGTATGTATGTATACATATATATTTCTCACACTTTCTGTCTCTCTCACTCTTTCTCTTTCTAGTTCTCACTCTCTTTCTTTCTTTTTTCTCTCTCTTGCCCCCTCCCCTTCTCTGTCTGTCTGTCTGTCTCTCTCTCTTTCTCTCTCTCTCTCTCTCTCTCTCTCTCTCTCTCTCTCTCTCTCTCTCTCTCTCTCTCGCTCTCTTTCTCACTCTTCCTCTTTCTCAATATCTATCTCTCCATCTTTCTCTCTTTATATATATATATATATATATATATATATATATATATATATATATATGTATATGTATTTCTCACAGTTTCTCTCTCTCTCTCTTTCTAGTTCTCACTCTCTCTCTTTCTCTTTCTAGTTCTCACTCTCTCTCTTTTCTCCCTTTCTGTTTCTCTATCTTTTCTCTCTCACTCTCTCACTCTCTCTCCCTGATTCTCTTTCATTCTTTATTTTTATTTTTTTTTTACTTGGTTTTGTATCTCGAAATACAGATTAAAAGGTTGGTTTCCAGGAGATTTAAATGACTGTTTAGTATCTATTTGCTTCTGTTATCTGCGTAAACATCATTATCTCTGCTGTGATAAATCTGTCTCTCTGTTCCCAATCCTTTCGTCTTCCGGAACACTACTAAGGCCTCCCTCACGGTCTTAGTCAAATTATTAACATATAAAGCGGCGTAATATTGATTGGTGGAAGATTAAACCTTGCATCGTCTTGGCATTAGGACGAGATTTGCGCGCACCTGTGGACGCTCTACTTACGGTGTCCAGTTTGACAGAAGAGTCGAGTTGCCAGATCGGGATTATACGCCGATTGGACTCTTGTACGCGTAGACTTCATATCATTAACAAACATCTAATCTTTGAATAATACCAGACTCACATGATCTTAAAGTATACATTCAAAAACTATAAATAAATAAAATATCGATGTAAACTTTACTGAAATGGAGAGTTTTTCATTGGAGAATCAGGAGACCTCTGGCATCTCTCCCTACACGTGTTGGGTGGCGCAGAAGCTTCGAATGCCAGTAAGCTTTGACACCCCGGGAAGTGTGTGCGTTCGAGTGGAGTCTGTCTGTCATGTGAGTCTGACAGAGGTTATGAAAGGGAGAAAAACAAAGTTGTGTCATACATAAGTAAATATTAACCAAGCTGTGAATAATAGATTTTAAAAACCTATCTACACCCAGAAGTGATTCTTATGTATGATTTTTGTGCATGCTTGTTATTAAAAAGGAAAAAAAGAAATAGTGATATCAATACAGAATGATAAAAAAATTACACACAATATATTGAGTAAAAACCCATGAGTGACAAAAGACTAGTTTTATATGTACACATATGATTTCGAAAAAAAAAAAAATCACATTTCTGTGACAAAACGTGAAAAAAAGTATTTTTATGGAACCAACAATTTTTCTTCACCGCGACACTCCATAGAAAACACGAAGAAATGAAAAAAATACAACATCAAACGAAACGAAACCACAACAACGAAACAGTGAAACCAACACTAATTATCAACAGTGACCAAAATCCATGTATTTCCGCATTCTGTTTTTTTTTTTTTCTTTTTTTTTTCCCGAGGTATAGACTTTGTCGCATGCCTTGACGTAAACAATGGAATATCAATGAATACCTCACATAGGAAGGAGGAAAGCCCTGTGAAATTTCAACGAAAAAAAAACGAAAAACAAAAAACAAAAAAACGTACGATTGTGTTTTGGAAAATTTTGCGTTCCATCTCTCAACGGATGAAACTGTTTTTTTCATCTTCATATTTTCATATTTTAATCGATTTCTTACATCATTATTATTTCATCATTATTATTTTGTTATTTTCATTATTCTATCATTTATTTATCTTTCTGTTTTATCTATTTTTTAAAAATATTTTTATTGTCTGCATGGGTGCGTAATGATAATTAATTTCTTATAATTGATATTTTTTTATGTAATCTTTTTTATAATACTTATACATGTATCCATTTATTGCCTGTATAAATGTGTAATGATTTACCTAAATTATTGATTTATAGATTTGTTTAATTCTTCATGTTTTGCCTGTGAGAGTTAAAGTAAAGACGAAGGAAAAGCTGTAGAAATAGAAGTAGAAATAAAAAAAAGAAAGAAAGAAGAAAAGCAGAAAAAGTAGAAGTAGAAAGAGGAAGAAGATGAAGAAGAAGAAGAAGAAAAAAAAGGAATTTCATCGCAAATTCTTGAAGGAAACCTGTTCTGTCATTGTTGATCGGAGTGAACGCTTGATTGAAGGGTATTGGCGGTTTCTTTCGTCTTTGCTTATGTTCTCTCCCCTCTCTTTCTTTCTTTCTTTCTTAGTCTCTTTCGTCTCTCTCTCTCTCTCTCTGCCTCTGTCTGTCTGTCTGTCTGTCTGTCTGTCTCTGTCTCTCTCTCTCTCTCTCTCTCTCTCTCTCTCTCTCTCTCTCTCTCTCTCTCTCTCTCATCTCTCTCTCTCTCTCTCCTCTCTCTCCCCTCTCCCTCTCCCTCTCCCTCTCTCCTCTCCCTCTCCCTCTCCCTCTCCCTCTCCCTCTCCCTCTCCCTCTCCCTCTCCCTCTCCCTCTCCCTCTCCCTCTCCTTCTATATCTATCTATCAGTCTTTGCGTAATTTTCTTTTCTTCAAAACCTGATCTCGACATTATCATCACTGCAAATAGATATCCTGAATTCAGTCTATTTTATTTTATTTTCTTCTATACTTTATCTATCCATTTTTTATCATTATAATTTATTTATTTATTTATTATTGTTATTATCTATTCATTATTGTTATTTATTTATTTATTCTGTTATTTTTTATTTTATTTATTTATTTTATTATATATACATGTATACATACATACATACATATATATATATATATATATATATATATGTATATATATATATATATGTTTTTTTTTTTTTTATTATTATTTTTTTTTTTTTTTTTGGGGGGGGGGGTTGCTGCCGTTGAGGTCGTTAGGAATTCTGAAAGGAATCTTGATAATGGAATGTACTGATTGATCGGGATGCCATTTCGGTACGAATCTGGTAATAAGGGGGTTTCAGTTAATGGTTTTCTCTATTTCCATTATTTCCTTTTCTGGCTCTCCTCCTTCGTTTGTACGTCTTTCTCCTCTTCTTCGTCTTTTTCCTTTTCTTATTATTTTTCTTACTCTTTATTCTTTATGTCCGTTCCCCGTCTGCCTCTTTTTTTTTTGGAAAGGGGCGATCTCTTCCTTTCCCGTTTTCTTTTTCTTGCCACCTTTTCCTCTTTTCACTTTTTCCTTTATCTCCCCTTCCTTCTTTTTTACTACATCTTCCTCCTCTTCCTCTTTTATTTCTTACTCCTTATTCTCATTTCCCTTTCTTATGTCTCACTCCTTTTATTTTATTTCCATCGTATCCTCCCTTTTCTGGTACTTTTTCTTTCCCGCTTCTTCTCTTTTTTACCATCCTTTCCTCGCCCCAGTTTTCTTCGTTTTTCTAATAACTCTTCCTCTATACCCCTTTTTCTCTTCTTTTTCATCATCTTTGCCTCTCCACTGCACCCCATCATCATACTTTTCTCTTTATTTCCTTTTCCCAAATATGCCGCATTTCTAACAGACAAACAAAATAATGTGCACTTTTCGCATTTTTCTCTTCTAAATCAATGATTATTTCCCCATTTCTAAATCCTGTTCTTCTACGTCCAGCTATTTTATTTTTTGTTATTTTATATATTTTTTCTCCGTGTTTTCAACACCGGTAATACGCATGGAACACAAGTGATATTTCAAACACAACGCAACACCGCAATATTTACGTCCTGTTAACTTCCATACATAAATACACTACACATATCCTGTCGACCATATGTACAGTACTAAAATCCGTTGTACACACCATGCCAACACCTCACAGGATGTACAATATGCTCTACACACACGCTGACAAAGAGTCACCTCATCTCTAACATGCCTGAAGTGACGAACCTTTCCCCGAATGCCGAAGTGTACCATTCGCAAACGGTGTGTTGTTCATCGAGGTTTCCCCCTTTTGTTTCCGGAGACAAAAGGTGCTTTGGGCTTTCGTCGAGAAGACTCACGTGTCTGGGGCTGCCTCCTCCCCCCCCCCTCGCTCCCTTGCTGGGTCTCTAGAATGCAAGGAAGAGGGTTTGTTGCATTTCTATTGCATATCTATACATATAATATATATATATATATATATATATATATATATATATATATATATATATATATATGTGTGTGTGTGTGTGTGTGTGTGTGTGTGTGTGTGTGTGTGTGTGTGTGTGTGTGTGTGTGTGTCTGTGATTGTATATATTTCTTCCTTTTTCATATTTGTTTTTCTTTTTCGTCTTTTTTACCAAACGACAGAATATCCCAAAAGGAGAAATTATTATCATACCCTCTCGTCTTTTCTTTTCCTTTATTTATTATTTTCTCCTCAGAAACTCTTCAAAAATTACCTTCAGATCTCACCCTTTCTCTTCCTCTTCCCGAACTCCTCAACCTCCTTCGGCCGAAAAGCCATCCGGGCGGCGACTACGGAGATGATGACCGAGATCCCCCTTCGGCCTCTGTCGGTGCGCGACCCGGGGGAGAGTGGCGAGGAGGTCTGGTCCTTTTGGCTTCTGGAACGGCTGGCTTGGGGGCTTTGGCTCGTGGTGTTCGTAGCAGCTGTGTTTATTTATATGTATGTATATATACATATGGATATTTATATATATGTGCATATGTATGTCATACACACGCGCGCACACACAAACAGGCATTTACATATACTTATTTCTCTCTATTCTGCTCTCTCTCTCTCTCTCTTTCTCTCTCTCTCTGCTCTCTCTCTCTCTCTCTCTCTCTCTCTCTCTCTCTCTCTCTCTCTCTCTCTCTCTCTCTCTCTCTCTCTCTCTCTCTCTCTCTCTCTCTCTCCCTCCCCCCCCCCCAGTAAAGATTATCTTCGCTATCGAACCGTTAACGAACTAAGACGGAGAGTAAGGCCAAAGAAGCGCGAGGTTAGAGGCAAGTGGCTCCTCCTCGTTCTTCTGAGACGTCTTCCGCTTCTAAGATTTCTTGGAGTTGCTTGGAAAGTCATGTGGCGTTTCTTTTTTTTTTTTTGTTTTCATGTTTATTATTTATTTTTTATTTTTATTTATTTATTTATATTTGAGAAGAGAGGGAGAGAGGGTGAGGGACAGGGAGAGGGAGAGAGAGAGAAAGGGAGAGGGAGAGGGAGGGAGAGAGGGAGAGAGAATTACGAGAGATAAAAGAGACAAAGAGAGACAAAGAGAGAGATAGGAGAAAGAGTGAATGAGAGGAGAAAGAGAGAGAGAGATAGTAAAGACAGAGAGGAACACAAACTGTTTCACACTCCATTTCTCGCGTCTCCAACTCTCAACCCTTTCCATCGACCCTCAATCATACCCCACCCCCCTTTCCCCCCCACCCACCCACACACCCACCCCTTTTGCACCCTATCTCGAGGCCATCAGAGGAACACATCTGGGTTCAAACTCGCGAATTTCCTCACAAATGAACCGTAATCATGGTTGGCCAATTTGGAGAAGGTATGGAGGAGAATAGATTATCTTCGCGTGTATTTCTGGGGAAGATGTATTCGAAAAACAGGTAAATGTGGAAAAGGTATGGGTGAGAATAGATTATCTTTTATTTCTGACGAGGATGTATTCGAAAAAAAGGTCAAATACATTTTATTGTGAAGATATTCATTCTCATTCATGTCTTTTCTCCATTGCCCACGAATTTCATCTCAATAAATGACTCACCTCACCAGTTACGTAAAATACAGGGAATCTACACTTCAAGACGAAGCGTTTTTCGTACAAATATTACGTTCCTGGAGACACCTTGAACGACGAAACGTGACAGAACTCGTATCCTTTCGTTCAAGATGTCACGTTCGTTGTACACGTTCGTTGTAGCTAGGGATGAGTCTTCTATGTTGGGAGGACGATGTGCATGGGGGGAGGGGAGGGGGGAGGGGGGGTTGCTAGTAGCGGATTAGGAGACGGTTAAGTGGCTTAGATAGATTGGTTAGTTAGGTTGCTGTGGATTAGGAAGTCTGTGAGGAGGACTACGGATTCGGGAAGTGATTATGTGTTTATTCTTAATTTTATGTTTGTTTTTAGTACGTTTTGTGGTTTTATTGTAAGCCTGTATATCTGAATTATTCTTTAAATTAGGGAGAATATATATCTTGTATTTAAACAGTTAATTATGATATGTGTTTTTTTATGCTTTGGAACATAGATCTCAAAGTTTTAATTATTAACAATAAGGAATGGACTTTAAAGTATTTCTCTCTTTCTCTTTCTCTTTCTCTCTCTCTCTCTCTCTCTCTCTCCCTCTCCCTCTCCCTCTCCCTCTCCCTCTCCCTCTCCCTCTCCCTCTCCCTCTCCCTCTCCCTCCCTGACCATCTCCCTCACTTCTTGGTATTATTTTCTTATTAGCCTGTTTACAGATAGCTGCAAATTGCTTCAAATCAAAGATAGTGCAAACAACATCCACTGTTAGACCATGTTGCATTATCAGATTCACTTATTTCCGTTTATTTAATTTCCATCTCGAGATGTTTTGTTTTCCCGCAGCGAAATAATACTCGAAGACAATGGCGAGGAGTTGCGAGGTCTCGGTTGATAACATAATCGGTTTAATTGAAAAAAGAAAAAAATTATAATCATACCCGGAAGTGTTTTAACATTTAGAGACTTCTGAAGAATCACGATTTTTTTTTTCTTCACGGGTTACCTCTTGTACGAAGAAAAAAATAAATGTATAACAATAAGAGAAATTATCATCTGCCGAAAAAAAATAAGAATTATCGTAACCTCTCATTAAGTAATATCATCCAGAGGCGATGATGTAAATTATATTAATTACGTCATCATGGATGTAATTAAGATAGCCTGCTTAACTCCGGGTGATATGTGAACCAATAGGGGAGGGGAGAGGTAGGGGGAGGAGGGGTTAGGGGGTGTTGGGGAGCGTATGGGGAGGAGAGGGGAGGGGTAGGTGGAGGAGTGGGAGGGGGAGGGGGATGTATGGGGAGGGAGAGGGAGGTTGGGGGAGGGGAGGGGTAGGTGGAGGATGGGTCGGGGGGGGGGCGTATGGGGGAGTGAGAGGGGAGAAGGGGAGGTTGGGGGGAGGGGTAGGTGGAGGGAGTGGGAGGGGGATGTATGGGGTGAGGAGAGGGGGAGAAGGGGAGGTTGGGGGAGGGGAGGGGTAGGTGGGGAGGAAGGGCTCGAGGGGGGAAACTGTATGGGGGAGGAGAGGGCATGGCATGGGGAGGTGTGGGTGTGGGTGGGGGTGGGGTGGGAGAACGACGTATGGGAGAGGAGGGGTAGGGGGGGTGTGTCAGGAGGAGAGAGGGAGGTCGGGGGGAGGGGACGTAAGGGGAGGAGAGGGGAGGTTGGGGGGGGGGAGGGGAAGGGGAGGCACGTTACGCCATCGTGACTGCGGGGAGCCAATAAAACCCACTCTCCGGGATCACAAACGCCCACACGCCCGTCTCTGTGCGTGTGGGCGTCAAGCAAGAGGAGCTGGCTTAAATGACACGAGTGTTGTTGCTGTTGTTGTTTTTTTGTTGTTTTTTGTTGTTTTTTGTTGTTTTTTGTTTGTTGTTTTTGCTGTTGTTGTCTTTTTTGCTGCTGTTTTTGTTGTTTTTTTGTTGTTTTTTGTTTTGTTTTGTTTTGTTTTGTTTTTGTTGTTTTTGCTGTTGTTGTTGTGCTGGGGGTAATGAGGGTCTGTAGATGGGTGATAAGTGGTAGGTGAGGAAGATGCCTCAAGGGGCGGGGGGGAGGGGGTGCAAGATGAGAGAGAGACAGACAGACAGAGAGAGAGAGAGAGAGAGAGGGAGAGGGAGAGGGAGTGAGAGAGGGAGAGGGAGTGAGAGAGGGAGAGGGAGTGAGAGAGAGAGAGGGAGTGAGAGAGGGTGAGGGAGTGGGAATGAGAGAGGGAGAGGGAGTGAGAGAGGGAGAGGGGAGTGAGAGAGGGAGAGGGGAGTGAGAGAGGGAGAGGGAGTGAGAGAGGGAGAGGGAGTGAGAGAGGGAGAGGGAGTGAGAGAGGGAGAGGGAGTGAGAGAGGGAGAGGGAGTGAGAGAGGGAGAGTAGGGAGTGAGAGAGGGAGAGGGAGGAGAGAGGGAGAGGGAGGGGAGAGAGGGAGAGGGAGCTGAGAGTGAGAGGGAGGAGAGAGGGAGAGGGAGTGAGAGAGGGAGAGGGGAGTGAGAGAGGGAGAGGGAGGAGGAGAGGGAGAGGGAGTGAGAGAGGAGAGGGAGTGAGAGGGAGAGAGAGTGAGAGAGGGAGAGAGGGAGGGAGAGAGAAAAAAGGAGAGATGGGGAAAAAGGAAAGATACTAAGAACGAGAAGTTGGAGAGAGAGAAGGAGAAAGAAGAGGGAGGGGCAGAGGATATGAAAAGGAAGAGAGAAAGGAGGGAAGAGTAGAATCCACACACATGCATAAAAAAAACAATAACTATAAACTGATAATGAAAAATACAACACCTCACAGAAGACAATCAGAACATATTAAATATCGTACATATAAACTACATCGATTTTTCTAATCTATCAACTTTGCCTATCAATAAACTTTATCCACATTATCTATCGACGCAATAAGGGGCGTTTTGAACCTCCTCGGGGTCACAGTGCCAGAGAGACCTGACACGACCTGACATACGATCTATACCCGGGTGTGTCATGTGTCATAGAAGCATGACAGGGGCAGTGGAAGGGATTGCAGGTGAATATCACGTGACAGAAGGAAGGAATAAGGGATAGGAGGGATTGCAAAAGAAGGGAAGAAGAAGAAAAGACAAAAATGAAAATAAAGAATGACAGGGAGGGTGAGGAAGAGAAGATTGCAAGATGAAAAGGCAATAGAAGTAATAGGAATGATTACAAAAATAACAGGAAGAAGAGAGAAAAAGAAGAAAATTAAGGTCACATACCAGAAAGAGAAGAAGAAAAGAGGAATAATAATAGAGTGAGAAGAACAAGGACGTCATTGATAAAGGGAAAATGAATAGATAAAGAAGAGATAACGAGAAACGGGAGATTAATAAGCAATAAGAGATAAGGCCACGAATTAAATTATAAAACGTTCAAAAAAGGTCAGATTCGCCAAGGATAAAACGTTTAAGACAACAGTGAATAAACGTCGTGCGAACAAGGTCGAAAATCCGAGGAAAGAACATAGAAAAAAAAGAAAATAAAAAATAATGCGCAAATAAAGATGTGTATGAATGACATAGATGGAATAGAATCATCGTTGCAATTGCACGAGTCATTGCAAAGAAACTCGAACAATGCAAGTGCAAAAGGGGGGGGGTGAGGGGGAGGAAGGGGGGGGGTGAGGGGGAGTGGGAGTGGGGTGTGAGGGGAGAGGAGGGGGGGTGAGGGTGAGGAGGGGGGTGAGGGTGAGGAGGGGGGTGAGGGAGAGGAGGGGGGGTGAGGGGGAGGAGGGGGGGTGAGGGGGAGGAGGGGGTGAGGGTGAGGAGGGGGGTGAGGGGGAGGAGGGGGGGGTGAGGGAGAGGAGGGGGGGGTATGGGAAGCGCATGTAACAAGATCGTAAGTTAAGTCATGTGCAAGGGAGAGAGAGAGGGGCGTTGCAAGCTGCACCGTGCATGGTGATCATCATTGCTCCGT
>NC_091571.1:33601545-33606545 GCF_042767895.1 Penaeus vannamei | reverse complement strand
GGGGGTAGGGGGCGGTGGGGGGGTGGGGGGAGGGGGGAGGGTGTCGTTTGCGTGTCGCATTTGCTGCCTTTAACTCGATCTGTGCGATTCGTTGCGTCACTTCCCGCTTATTGCTTGTTGTATTACCGTTCTTTTTATTTCTGTTTTCTTAGGGGTTTTGCCTCTTCCTTCCATCATCATCTTCGTCGTCGTCGTTATTAATGTCATTATCGTCCTGGTTTTTATTGTTTGTTTGTTTGTTGTTTTGGGGGGTTTTGTTTGACCATTTGTTTATGTCGTTTATCTTTCTATTTTTCTTTATTATCGTTATTGTTATTATTCAATTTTGATTGTTTGTTATTCTCTCTCTCTCTCTCTCTCTCTCTCTTCTTCTTCTTCTTCTCTCCCCCTCCCTCCCTCTCTTCACCTCCTTCCATCCTTCATCCCTTTCTTCCTCAGTTAACCTATTCCTCCTGCTCCCTTCCTTCCTTCGTCTCCGATGACACGAAGGAGAATAACAAAGAGAGAAAGAAGATCGATCAGCGGAAGTCGGTTTTTTTCTCCCATCGTCTGGGTTTCGAAAATTGTCATTATGAAATTGGATATGACACGGCCGGTGTGTGTGTGCGTGCGTGTGTGTGTGTGTGTGTGCGTGTGTCTATGTGTGTGTGTGTGTGTGTGTGTGTGTGTGTGTGTGTGTTTTCCGCGTCGTGTGCGTAAGTGGGGCGTAAGTGGGTGGGAGTGGTCAGGTGGTGTGAGAGTGGGTGGGAGGGGGGAATGGGGGAGGGAGAGGGTGTGAGGGAAAGGGGAGGGAAGGGAAAGGGGGGAAAGGGGGAAATATGTGAGGGAGGGGGAGGGGGGTAGGATATGGGAGGCAGGGGGAAAGAAGGGGGAGTGGGGGAAGGGGGGGAAAGTGTGAAGAAAGGGGAAAGGAGGGAAGACGTGAAAGGTGCGAGGGTGGGGGAGGGGGTGGGGGTGGGGGGAGGTGAATAGTGGGAATGGTCAGGGCGATGGAATGGGGGGGGGGAGGGGGGCAGGGTGAAAGGCGTGAAGGAGTAGGGGTGGGGGGGGGGGGAGGAAGTATGTGTGTGTGAATTCCTTCCTCGTATTTTTATGTGTTTGTGGATACGCTTTTTCGTGCGGATAACGGGACGGATCCTCGCTTATCGGACTGTGTTAAAGCGGATTGCAATGATGGATCTATTTCGTGTTGTGATATAGAATAAGAAAAAATGTATTTCTTGGATTCGACGGCTAGTTTATTCATTTATTCTTTCATGGCCCAATGGTGTATATTTTTCCGCGTTAAAGAGGAATATGTGATTTATTTTCAGAAACGATATCTATGTAAAAAGAAATCAGATATTATGTAACGTGTCCGAGACAGACTCCACACCCAAGGACAAAGATGGCCGCCCTCGAGTCCCTTCCTCCCGCGTCGCCTCGTCTCGGCCCGACAGAGTCCTCTCCGCCTCGACCTCCTCCTCCTGAAGACGAGGAACCTCTGGCGAAGATCCTGCAGTCTCCGCGCCGGGAAGGACTCTGCGTCGTCTACTTGTCCTCGAGTCCTCCGCCGAGTCCCACGGAATTCCTCTCCGAAGGGGGCGGCGCAGGAGAGGGCGACGGAGCCAAGACTTACTACGTCCCGGTGAGGCCGCGGCGGCGGAGGTCGCGGGGCCGGAGCGACGGGGGCAGCAGTGGCGCGGCGTCTCCGCAGAGGAACGTCCTGACGACTTCGCAGGGGTCTTGCGTCATCTCGGTCGTCAGCGAACAGAAAATTACGACGATTGAGGCGGCGGAAAGCAAGAGAGAAAGTGCGAGCGCCGAGCGGACGGAGCGCCGACACAGCGCCGCGTCGGAGTCGTTCGCGCGACACGAGCCGAGCGCCAGGATAGTGCTGAAGGGCTCCATCGCGTTCACGCACGACAACGGCGACGGCAGCGACGAAGACCGCGCCGCCGCGACGCTGGGCGACTCCCCCAAGGCGTCGCAGCGAAACGACCTGCAGGACGACGCCTTCTGCGACGGCAGCGGCGATGACGACGGGGTGGTCATGAGGCCCAGCAGGCTCTGCAGCAAATCCTACGTGGAGAGCTACCTTCCGGAGCCGCCCCCGAGGAGACGGCGCTCCCGGTCCCGCCTCTCCAGCGACTCCGCCATCTACCTGAAGGGCGAGGGCAGCAGCCAGGGCTTCCAGAGTCCGTCCCTCCTCGACATTCCTTTCGACCTCTCGCCGCGCGCGCCCGAGGACTCGCCGGGAAGACCCTGGGACGACCCTCCCCCGGGGGACTCGGACGGCCGCTGCAGCACCAGCCTGGTCATCACCTTCGGCTACGGTCAGCGGGAGGAGGAGGAGGATAATGATGAGGGTCTGGCGACCTTATCAGATCCCGGGGACACGGAGGATGACAGCGTCTTTGTCGGCGATGTTCTTGAGACGAAGCAGGCACCCGCGGCTGCCGGGGACGCTATCATCAGCTCCTTCTCCTCCCACTCCTCTTTCTCGAGCCATTCCCTGGGTCGCGGGAAGAGGTACTCCGCCAGCGACTTCATCCGGGACACGATGTTGACTCCGGTCGACGATAGACTTTACAGCGGCAGTTCAGGGGATCCGGTTGCCTCTCTTCCGCCATTCGCCGATGTGCCGGACACGAGTAAAAAGAAAAAGACGGATAAGACCGAGATAGAAGTGGATTCGAAAAGCGAAACGAGAGAACTTTTAGAAGAGGTCGAGGTCTCCCTTTCGGACAAGGGAAGGCCGGCCCCGCGAGGACAGCCCGAGGTGCCCCGAGTGTTCACCTCGCAGAACATGGTCAACATCGAGTTCATTACCAAAGATCCCGAGCAGGATGACATCCACATATCAGCGGACATGAGTTCGTCCTTCCTGCGGTATCCCTCTCCTGGTCGTTCTCCCTCTCCCTCTCTCCCTATTCCTCCTCCTTCCGTTACACCACCTATCCCCCCTCCTTCTCTTACTCCCCCCAACCCCCCTCCTTCCCCCACCCTCCCCATCCCCCCTCCATCTCCCTCCCGCCCCACCGCCCCTCCATCCCCTCCCCCTCCCCCTCCCCCCCCACCCCGCCCCCGCGAGCCCGATCCCCGACCAAGAAAAAGCGTCCCAGGAGCTCGAGCCCGAGAAAAACTAGCTCTCCTACCAAGGACTTCCCGGCGCCCAGGAGGTCAAGGTCCTGCTGCCTGCACGCCCGCGAGTCCACGCCCAGGTACCTCGACTACTTCCAAGACAGGCGCCGGGGTTCGAAGAGCTTCTTGGACTGCCTCCTCGAGCACGGGATGGCCCAAGATGACGGACTCACCTCGCTGCCCTGGGACTACAAGCTCTGTCCGCTCTATCAGGTGAGGGAACGGTGTAAATGGGGCGTAATGATGGGCTTCTTATCGGCGTCTTTCTCCTCTTCCCGTTCTTCGTCTTCGAGATTATCTGGCGGTTATCTTTGTTCACTTTCCTTGTCTTCTGAGTCCTCCTATTTTCAGGAATTCGAGTTATTTGTCGTCCTCCTCTGTCCTATGTTATTATTATTTTTTTAATGTTCTTTTTCTTCTGTTTCATTTCCATTTTCTCCTTCATTTTCTTATTCCATGTCTTATTTTCTTCGTCTGTTTTTCTTCGTTTCCTTTTCTTTTCAGGTTAAAAGGAGAAACAAAAATGAACAATCAAGTACCTGACATTTTCTTTTGGTTGAAATTTAAGACGTTCTTCCATCTCAATCTTTATTCTTCTTGGTATCTTGACCTTTTTCCTTCTTTTGTTCCTTTGCCTCCCATTTTGCTTCCTCGTCATCTTTACCTCTTTCTGTTCTCTGTCCTCTCTCTCCCTTCTCCTCCTCCTCATTTTCCTCTTTCTGTTCTCTTTCCCCCTCTCTCTTCCTTCTCCTCCTCCTCCTTCTTTTCCTCTTTCTGTTCCCTTTTCCCCCTTCTCTATTCCTTCTCCTTTTTCTTATTCTTCTTTATTCTCAATCTTCTTTTCATTCTTCGTCTTCAGCCTTCCTCTTCTTCTTCCTCTTCTTTTTATTCTTTTCTTCTCATTCTTATTCTATTTCTTCTTCTTCTACCTCTTTTTCTTCTTCTTCTTCTTCAACCTTCCTCTTCTGCTTTTTCTTCGTCATCTTTGATCTTCCTCTTATCATTATTATTCTCCTTCTTCTTTTTCCTCCACCTTCTCCTTCCTCCCCCTCCACCTCTTCCTTCCTCCCCCTCCTCCCCCACCTCCTTCCTTCCCCTTCCCCTTCTACCCCCTCCTCCCCCACCTCCTCCTTCCTCCTTCCTCCTCCTTCTCCTTCCTCCTCCCCCTCCCCCTTCTACTCCCTTACTCCTCCTCCACCTCCTTCCTCCTTCCTCCTTCCTCCTCCTCCTTCCTCACCAGCAGTTTCCCACGACCTGCAGTACCGCGTGTGGTCAAGGAACCAAATGTGGACCAAGATTTCTCAGTGTCTTTCGTCCACACTTCCTTTCCTCGTCAACTTTAGGTATACCGTTAAAGTTGTTATATTAATAATTATGTATTTTTTTTATTGAGGAAATACAGGTGAGTTACGGAATAAATCGGGGGTTAGGGGGGAGAATTGTTGTAGTTTTTATTATTCATTTACTATATTTTGTTTAGTTTTGTTTTGTTTTTTAATTCTTATTTTCCTTCCTTATACTTATTCATTCATTTACTGTGGTCAGTAGTACGCTAGAATTTTCTTGGTTATTTTTACTTTTTGTTTATATCTTCATTTATTTTTTCTTGTCTTGATTCACTTTCATTATGTATGTATTTATTCATTTACTCCTCCTCCTCCTCCTCCTCCTCCTCCAATCATTACTATTATCATCAATACCCTTTTATCATTCATTTACTATTCATTTATCTGTTCATTCATTACCGTAAAAGACGAATTTGAAATATATATAAAAAAACGATTCTTTATGAAAATATTTTAACGATTTTTGACTTCTTTCGTGACTCAAGAGTAGTGACCCCGAGGTACCTGTCCTTATTATTTTTTTATTAACTT
>NC_091571.1:33591545-33594045 GCF_042767895.1 Penaeus vannamei | reverse complement strand
ATAATAATGATAATGATGATGAAGATGATGATGATGATGATGATGATGATGATGATGATGATGATGATGATAATAAAACAGCAAAAACAACAATAACCATAATGATATACAAAAAAATATTGATTCAAATCATCCCAATAACAGGTGTCTATTCAGTGATTTCCAACCGCGATCTGCACTCTGTATTGCCAGACACCCCCTACCCCCACCCCCACACCCACCCCCCACCGAGACACTGTCCTGCCGAAAGACACTGATTCCTGTCATTAATATCAATTAAGCCTTTGACAACGGGAATGTAGCGTGGGAATTTCGACTCAGTGAGGGGTGGAGGGGTGGGGGGTGGAGGGGGGTGAAGGGGTGTGGGGTGGAGGGGGGGGTATCTGGTCTATTCAAGAGCTGTCGTGACGAAGTGAGAAAGGTGAAATGTGATTTTTTTTTCCTTTTCTTTTCTTAGGGGGGGTGGGGTGGGGTGGGGGTGTCTTTTAATAGGCCTAAGCTAAAGGGGGGGGGGGGAAGGGGTTCAGTTACTTCCTTTTGTTGGCGTGTGTTCCGGAAGGGTTAGAGAGAGCGAGGGATGGTGGGGGGAGTGGGAGAGGGAGGGGAGAGGGTTGATTGATTTGGGAAAGACGGGGAGAGAGAGAGGCAAAGAGAGTGTGGGGGGTGAGGGAGGGAGGAAGGGAGAGAGAGAGGGAGAGCGAGAGAGAAGAAAAAGAAGAAGAAGAGAGACAGACAGACAGACAGACAGACAGACAGACAGACAGACAGACAGACAGACAGACAGACAGACAGACAGACAGACAGACAGACAGACAGACAGAGACAGACAGAGACGAAAACGGAGAGAGATTGACAACACACAAAAAATCAAAGCCATTAAAAAAAACAGAAACAGACAGACAAACAAACAGAAAACGGGAAACAACGTATATGCTAGTATATAAGATAACATACAACACCAACTCTCACAGTCAATTAAGGGTCTGGGAGAGCAACTCTAGACCAAAATCTAAAATCAAAAATCAAAATTTAAAATCAAAATCAAAATCTAGACCTCAAACTCAACTATAGACTGCAAAGGAGAGTTGGAATTTGACTCGTGTGGCGTTGCAAAGCTGAAAAAAAGTGTACAGGTGTTTTTGTGGAATCAATCTGGCTTTTACAGGTGAGCAGGTGTAATAAATGATGGTTTTGCAGGTGTTTAGGTGGGGTGGGAGGAGGTAAAAGAGGAGGAGGAGGAGAAATAAGAGAAAGAAGGGTATGTAGAATGGAAGGAAAAGGAAGAAGAGGTCTAGGTGGTTTAGAAGGAGGTAGACGAAAACGAGGAAAAGGAAGGGGAAGAGGGAAATATTGAAGGGAGAGAGGAAGAAGAGGAAGAGGAAGCGAAAGAGAAGAGAAAGAGAAATTAGAGGAGAGTTTGATATTTTTTCGTAACCGCAAGCAACGTCAACCTCAAATGAATTAAACATTTTTTTTAGTGCCGTTACACCTGTGTCCCTGCATTAACCGATGGAAAAAAAATATCCCGAAAATCAAATAATTTCATACCAAAAAAACAATAATAAACAAAACGAACAAGAAGAAAAATCAGAAAAAATAAATATACCATCAATCCCTCCCCCCCCCAAAAAAAAGACCAAAAAAGCTAAAAAAAAAAAAAAAAAAAAAAAAAAAAAAAAAAAAAATACGAAAAAAAACTAAAAGAAAAAAAAATTAAACCCGACAAAAGAATTCTCTCTGCAGGCAATAAAATATCCTATTCTAATGCTGCACATAGACTTATTACTCTCACAGTTACATTCCTGCACTTTCGGTAAGGCTGCGGTCGACACTAAAACGAACAAGTAACGAAGAAGGAAACGATAATAGGCAATAAAGCTACAGTTTTCGTAGACGCATCAGAGGCCACCGCGTATAACGAACTAAGTCTTGGGAGGAAGAATGCAAGACAATATGAACTTCTTGGAGAGGTTTTTGGCAGTTCTTTTTTTTTTTCTTTTTCTGTTTTTTTTTGTTTATTGTTGTTTTCTTTTCTTCTGTTTCTTCTTCTTCTTCTTCTTCTTCTGCTTCTAATTATAATCATTGTCGTTATTACGATTGTTGCTTTTATTGTTATTATCATTATTGTTATTGTTTATTATTATCATTATCATTATTATCATTATTATTTTTATTATCATTATTATGATTTTCATCATTATTATTATCATTATCATGATTATTATTTTTGATATTATAATAATAGTTATTATTATTATTATCATTAATATTATATCGTCATCATCATCATTATCCTTATCCTTGCTTCGTTTTCGATTTTTTTTCTCTCTCGTTTCTTTCTCTTTTTTCTTGATTTGGAAAAAAAGAGAGAAGAAGAACGAGAGAAATTCTTTTTGAGAAGAAAATGTATTCGATTTTCATGCAGTAAATGAAGATGGAAGGAAATTCATGATAAAAAAGGGAAATGGAGAGAAAATGTAATTGATATAGAGCAATTGCA
>NC_091571.1:33581545-33586545 GCF_042767895.1 Penaeus vannamei | reverse complement strand
CTCTCCTTTTCTCTGTCTCTGTGTCTCTTTCTCTCTCTCTCTCTCTCTTTCTTTCTGTCTCTGTGTCTGTCTCTGTCTCTGGGTCTCTCTCTTTCTCTGTCTCTCTCTCTCTCTCTCTGTCTTTCTCTGTGTCTCTTTCTCTTATTCTCTCTTTCTCTCTCTCTCTCTATATATATATATATATATATCTCTCTCTATATATATATATATATATATATATATATATATATATAACTTTTCTCTCTCTCTCTCTCTCTCTCTCTCTTTATGTACCTCTATCCATCCCTCCCTCCCCACCTACCTACTTACCTACCTACCTATCTATCACTCCATATAGCAATTTACGTATCTCTCCATCTGTCTTTCCACCTTTATTATTCACATTTCTCTTCCTCCTTCCTTCCTTCCTTCTCTCGGAATACAGCGTCCACCCCCTTCCCTCTACCCTTCCCCCTACCCTACATACCACCCCACTACCCTCCCCCCCTCCCCACCTTTTCCTAAAGCCACCTGTTCTTCTACCTTATCGAAAAGGGCCTTTCTAAGCACGTGCGACATATGTTGTTTGTATATGTGTTTACGTGTGCAATATATCATAGGTCCTTTGTGCGCAAGTGTTAGAGAGTTTGGGAGGGTGTGAGAGGGAGAGGGAGAGAGGGAGAGAGAGGTAGAGATCAGAGAGGAAGAGAGAAGGACAGTGGGAGTATATATATATATAGATAAATATAGAGAGATAGATAAAGAGAGAATGAGAGAGAGAGAGAGAGAGAGAGAGAGAGAGAGAGAGAGAGAGAGAGAGAGAGAGAGGAGAGGAGGAGAGAGGGAGAAAGAGAAATTAAGAGAGAAATGGACAAAATGATGAATTTCCCTTTTCTAATTCAATACTATTGAACACAAACACTCCATCATGTATCTTATCTTAGGAAAGAATCCGGTGACTTACAAACCGCACATTTCATTTACTTCGCCGCAAGTTTGGGAATCTTTGGGACTCTCGTAATACAGCCCGTGGCAGGTGAAGTGGGTGGGGGGAGAGGGGGGTTAGAGGAGTGAGGGTAGGAGGGGAGACGGAGTGGGAGATAGGAAGGGGAGGAGGTGGGGGGAGTCAGAGGGAGAGGAGGGAGGGTAGGAGAGGGAGGCGGAGTGGGGGTAGGAGAGAGGGGAGGCGGAGTGAGGGTAGGAGAGGGGAGAGACGGGGAGGGGGTGAGGGGTGGGAGGGAGGAAGGGGGAGACGGAGGGGTGAGGGGGTAGGGAGAGGGGGAGACGGAGTGGAGGGTAGGAAGGAGGTGGAGGCGGAGGGGTCGGGGTAGGAGAGAGGAGACGGATGGGGTGGAGGGGGTAGGAGAAGGGGGGGGCACATAGGGAAAGGGGGTGGGGTATTGGGGTCATAAGGTTATTTACATACATTCCTTCGTGATTGATTTTTGTTTGCTGTTGTTGTTGTTGTTGTTGCAAGTGGAATATGACTTATAATGAAGTCAGAGAAGAGGAAAATAGAGAAAAAAAGAAGGAAAGGAGAGAGGAAGAGAGGAGAGGAGAAGGGGAAAGGGTAGATAAACGAAGAAGAGAGAGAAATGGATAGACAAACGAAGGAAAGAGGGAAGGTGTAGACAAATAAAGGAGAGAAAGAAAGAATAAATAAATAAACAAAAACTCAAAATAATTATTAAAAAAGGAGAGGGAAAGAAAAGATAAACGAAAGAGAGAGAGAGAGAAAAATAAACAAACGAAGGAAAGAAAAAAAATACAAACAAAAAAAGAAAGACAAAAAAGAAGATAGGGAAACAGAAGAAAATAAAACAAACAGAAACAAATAAAAGAAGGTATAGCCAAATAATCCAAGAAACCGCTAAAAGAAGGAGGAAGCGAAGAAGGGAAAAGGGGAAGGGGCGGAGACAGCCTAAAAGCCATCAGGATATTACGTTCAGTGTAATTATAGTCCGTATGTGTTCTAATAGACTCTGGGGCCGTGAGGAGGCCATTAGCAGCCTCGTCCATTTTGTTCGCCATTACGCATTTCGTAACGATTTTTCTCTTCTTCTTTTCTTCTTTTCTTGGTGTTGATTTTTATTTTTCTGAATTTTTCTTTTTTTTGTTTTTTTCTTGTTTATCTTCTTCCTCTTCGTCTTCTCTTTGATTATTTTTTTCATCATCTTGTTGTTGTTCTTCTTCTTTTTCTTTTTCTTCTTCTTCTTCTTATTATTATTATTTCTTTTTCTGCTTCATCTTCTTTTAATTGAGTCCTTATTTGGATGAGGATTCTCGTTATCTCGTTATGAACCATTGTATATTTTTCATTTTTCATTTTCATTTATTTGCATTATACACATTTTGTATATCCAGTAAAAAATATATATATTTAATAATAATAATAATAATAAAAAGAAATATTTAAAAAATATTTATATTTGAAAAATTATAGATAAGTAAATAGATAAATGAACGAATGAATAGATAAGTGGATGAATGAACGAATGAATTAATAAGTAAGTAAAGAAACAAACATAAAAAAAACAAAGAATTAAAAGGACTCAAACTTATTTTAAGGGAGATTGAGAGAAGGGGTTAAGGAGTGGAGCCAGGGGGAGGGGGGTACCATAGGGAGGGAGATGAGGGGAGGGGGTACTCATAGGGAGAAGATGGGGGGAGGGGGTACCATAGGGGAGGGAGATGGGGGGAGGGGGGTACTCATAGGGAGGAGATGGGGGGAGGGAGGATGTAGAAAAGTGGGGGAGAGGTCATGGGGAGGAGAGAGAGGGGGTGGGGGGGAGGGGGGGTAAGTGGTGGGTAAGCCATGCCTGCGGGTTAGGATGTGCTTGGCAGCGACCATTTGTTTTTTTTCTTTTTGTTTTGTTTCTTTGCTTTTTCTGTTTTTCTTTCGTTTTATTTGTCCTTTTTCTATCTTTCTCTTCTTTTGTTTTATTCGTTTTTTTCTCTTTCTTTTTTCTCTTTCGTTTTCTTTGCCTTTTTTCACTCTCTCTTTCTTCTCTCATGTTTTATTCGTCTTTTCTCTCTCTTATTGTTTTTTATTTCTAACGTTTTAGTTGTCCTTTTTCTCTTTTTCTTTTTTCTGTTTTTTCATTAAGGATTTTTAAAAGACTCCCTATTATTTTTTTTTATTAAGAATATCTTAAAGAATTTCATTATTTTGACTGTATTGTTATGGGGAAATTTAATCTGCTTTTGTGTACGATTTCTTGAGTATGAAGTTGAAGATCCTGATCTACACAATACTTTTCAGAAGATATAAAGATGACAGAACTTTGCAACATTAAAATAATAAATAAATAAACAAAAAATTAAAACAATGATAAAAAATCTAAAAAGTGCTATAATTCCATACCCAAATTTATGATAATATCAAAACAACGAACCTCATTAACATTTATCATTCACTGATTAACTTAGAATTATAAAGAAGAATTAAATAAGTACGACCTACACGACCTATATGCGCAGGAGAGGCAGTACCTGGAGGCAACGACCTTGAGTACGCGACCCGGTTCTATGCCCTCGGAATCTCTCGAACACGACCCGACATCTTTGACGGCTGAGATGACCCTTTGAGATGCCTTCGTGGCCGTGAACTCTCGTTGTTTTGATTGGTTGTTTTGTTGTTTTGTTTAATGTGGGTTATATTGTTTTTTAATTTTCTTGTTTTGTTATTTTGTTGTGGGTTATGTTTTTTTTTTGCTTTGTGTTTCGTTGGTGTTGTTATTCTGTTTTTTTTTGCTTCTCTCTTTTCTTTAGTTTTTCTTCTCTCTTCCTTTCTTTCTTTTCTCTCTCTCTCTCTCTGTCTCCCTCCCTCACTCACTCACTCACTCACTCACTCTCTCTCTCTCTCTCTCTCTCTCTCTCTTTAATCCTCACTCACTCTCACTCTCTCTCTCTCTCTCTCTCTCTCTCTCTCTCTCTCTCTCTCTCTCACTCCCTCTCTCTCTCTCTCTCTCTCTCTCTCTCTCTCTCTCTCTCTCTCTCACTCACTCACTCACTCACTCACTCCTCTCTCTCTCTCTCTCTCTCTCTCTCTCTCTCTCTCTCTCTCTCTCTCTCACTCACTCACTCACTCACTCTCTCTCTCTCTCTCTCTCTCTCTCTCTCCCTCTCCTCCTCCTCCTTCCTTCCTTCCTTCCTTCCTTCCTTCCTTCCTTCCTTCCTTCCTTCCTTCCTTCCTTCCTTCCTCCCTCCTCCTTTCCTCTCTCCTCCTCCCATCCCTCTCCCTCCCTCCCTCCCTCTCCCTCCCTCCCATCCCTCCCCCCTCCTCCTCCCGTCCCTCTCTCTCCCTCTCTCCTCCTCCTCCCTCCCTCTCCTCCTCCCATCCCTCTCTCCTCCTCCCCCCCTCTCCCTCTCCTTCCCTCTCCTCTTCCCCCCCCTCTCCTCCTCCCCCCCTCTCTCCATCCTTCCTGTGGCACCCAGTCTAACGTGGGCGGGCGGGGTGGCATTCCGTCGTCATTTGGGCGTGCAAGCGATCACGCCCGGATCGTGTCAGCTCCTGGCGTGGGAAGTCTCTCACAGGAATGGAGAGGGAGAGGGAGAGGGAGAGTAATAGGGAGAGGGAGAGCAAGAGGGAGAATGAGAGTAAGAGGGAGAATAAGAGAGAGAGGGAGAGAGAGAGAGAGAGAGGGAGAGAGGGAGAAGGGGGGGAGAATAAGAGTAAGAGGGAGAATATGAGAGAGAGAAAGATAGAGATATAGAGAGATATAGAGAGATATAGAGAGATATAGAGAGATAGAGAGAGATAGAGAGAGATAGAGAGAGATAGAGAGAGAATAAGAGAGAGAGAGAATAAGAGAGAGAGAGAGAGAGAGAGAGAAAGAGAGAGAGAGAGAGAGAGAAATGAGAGATAAGATAAGACGAAAATACAGAAAATTAGATATTTCTTTTCATCCTTTAAGAGTTGTAGTTTATATATATATATATATATATATATATATATATATATATATATATATATATATATATCTCTCTTTTCGCTTACATACTTACTTGCGTTCGTGCGT
>NC_091571.1:33564045-33571545 GCF_042767895.1 Penaeus vannamei | reverse complement strand
AGGAAGGAAGGAAAGGAAGGAAGGGAAGGAAGGAAGGGAAGGAAGGAAGGGAAGGAAGGGAAGGAAGGAAGGAAAGGAAGGAAGGGAAGGAAGGAAGGGAAGGAAGGAAGGGAAGGAAAGGAAGGGAAGGGAAGGAAGGGAAGGGAAGGGAAGGAAGGAAAGGGAAGGGAAGGGTAGGGAGGGAAGGAGGGAGGGAAGGGTAGGGAGGGAAGGGGAGGGAGGGAAGGATTGAAGAGAAGGGGAAGGGGAGGAGGGAGGGAAAGAAAGTGGAGAGAGAAAGATAGAGAGGGAGTAGAGAAAGAGTTTTTATTAATAATATTATTTATTATTATTGTTATCATTATTATTATTATTATTTTCATTATTATTATTATTATTATTATTATCATTATTATTACTATCATTAATATGATTATTATTATCATTATCATCAATGTAAATATTCTTATCATTATCATCAATGTTAATATTCTTATCATTATTCTTATCATTATTATTATTATTATCGTAATTATTATCATTACCATCTTCATTAATCAGCGTGCTATTCTTTTCGGCGCCTCAGACGATGCCGCTGCACAGGAAATCATCATTATTACCATTATCTTTTAATCCATCCCCTCATTCACATAATTTTTTCCTCGCACATTTTTTCTTCCCCTTCTTAATTCCTCTCCTTGATTTACGACGAAGAAAAACGACGCTTATTCTTCGTCTTAAGGATCGTTTGAGTAGCTACTGTGACGCGTTGACATGATAACCACTCCAGATTGTCTTGTTTATGGAGGAATAAACAATAAAGTAAAGGTTTATCTTTGTGAGGAGGATATCACTGTGGTGTTTGTTTTTGTTGTGGAAATCACCAGCTCGGTTATTCATCAGAGGGAGAGAAATGGGGGAGGGAGGGAGGGAGGGAGAGAAATGGGGGAGGGAAGGAGAGAGGGAGGGAGGGGGGGAGGGAGGAGGGGAAGGAGGGATGGGAAGGAGGGAAGGAGGGAGGGATGGGAAGGAGGGATGGGAGGGATGGGAAAGAGGGAAGGAGGGATGGAAAGGAGGGAAGGAGGGATGGAAAGGAGGGATGGGAAAAGTGAGGGATGGGAAGGAGGGAAGGAGGAAGGGAGGGATGGGAAGGAGGCAAGGAGGGAGGGATGGGAAGGAGGCAAGGAGGGAGGGATGGGAAGGAGGCAAGGAGGGAGGGATGGGAAGGAGGCAAGGAGGGAGGGATGGGAAGGAGGCAAGGAAGGGAGGGATGGGAAGGAGGCAAGGAGGGAGGGATGGGAAGGAGGCAAGGAGGGAGGGATGGGAAGGATGGGAAGGAGGGAGGGACGGGAAGGAGGGAGGGACGGGAAGGAGGGAAGGGAGGGAGGGATGGGATGGGAGGGAGGGACGGGAGGGATGGGAAGGAGGGAGGGATGGGAAGGAGGGAAGGAGGAGGGATGGGAAGGAGGCAAGGAGGGAGGGATGGGAAGGAGGCAAGGAGGGAGGGATGGGAAGGAGGCAAGGAGGGAGGGATGGGAAGGAGGCAAGGAGGGAGGGATGGGAAGGATGGGAAGGAGGGAGGGACGGGAAGCAGGGAGGGACGGGAAGGAGGGAAGGAGGGAGGGATGGGATGGAGGGAGGGACGGGAGGGATGGGAAGGAGGGAGGGATGGGAAGGAGGGAAGGAGGGAGGGATGGGAAGGAGGGAAGGAGGGAGGGATGGGAAGGAGGGAAGGAGGGAGGGATGGGAAGGAGGGAAGGAGGAAGGGAGGGAAGGGAGGGACGGGAAGGAGGGAAAGGAGGGAGGGACGGGAAGGAGGGAAGGAGGGAGGGATGGGAAGGAGGGAGGGACGGGAAGGAGGGAAGGAGGGAAGGAGGGAGGGATGGGAAGGAGGCAAGGAGGGAGGAATGGGAAGGAGGGAAGGAGGGAGGGATGGGAAGGATGGGAAGGAGGGAGGGACGGGAAGGAGGGAGGGACGGGAAGGAGGAAGGAGGGAGGATGGGAAGGAGGGAGGGACGGAAGGAGGGAAGGAGGGAGGGATAGGAAGGAGGGAAGGAGGGAGGGATGGGAAGGAGGGAAGGAGGGAGGGATAGGGAAGGAGGGAAGGAGGGAAGGAGGGAGGGAGAGATGGGAAGGAGGGAGGGAGAGATGGGAAGGAGGGTGGAAAGGATAGGAAGGAGGGATGGGAAGGAGGGAGGGAGGGGATGGGAAGGAGGGAGGGAGGGATAGGAAGGAGGGAGGGAGGGATAGGAAGGAAGAAGGGAGGGAGGGAGAGAGAGGAGAGAGAGAGAGAGAGAGAGAGAGAGGGGGGGGGGATGAAGGGAATAAGTGAGCGAGAGAAGGAAGGAAGGCAAGGAAGACAGAGAGAGAGAAAATAAGAGAGAAACAGAGAAACAGAGGCAGAGAAAATGAGATTAACTAGGAGAGAGATTGCAAGAGTGGTCAAACCCATTTACTTTTACATTTGATACAAACCTTGCAAGTACATCACATTGATTTGGAAATTCTTAAGAAAAATCAAGAACCTTAGAATTAGATACTAGAAACTCTTTACTCTTGAATAATGTAATACCACTAATCTCACCCATCTCTAGAAAATGATTTATTTTTATATAAAAATGAATGAGGTAGTTTAAATACTTTAATTACACATTAGCTTTAATTCTGATATTGCTCTATCACTACATACATATTTTAATCAAGATTTAACATAAAGAGAAAATAATAATGATCAGAATGATAAATCTTCCATTGCAAACTCAGAATGATTGATATGCACAGTTTCCTTACCAACAAACTCGCATTTTCTCTCCACAAAATACCGTGTTTGAGTTTGCAATATACAGTTTAGGTTTGCAGACCAATCACTCCTTTTCGCGTATGAACTAATGGTCTTCCATTTTCTAAAAATCTTACAGGGGGAACTTTAATAGAGTGCAATAAAAATGTATGAATTGTTGTAAATCTAGTCAGAAATACTGCGCAGAGAAAATTAGATGGAAAAGTATTTAGTCTCGTAAAATAACTGAAGATATTTGATTAGATAAACCCAGATAAGAACATGTGGTAGGATGAAATAACTTAAGAAAAATATCTGGTAAAATAAAATACCATAAGAATGCATTCGATTTGATAACACAAGACCATTTGATCTGATAAAATACCTCAAAATATTTCACCTATTAGAACAATACTCTTTAAGGTAGTTACCCACACTCGTTTGCAATTACACCGTTTCTACACAAGGGTATTTGTGAGAATATTCTCACGATTTGCAGGCTGCCTTTATCTGAAATTGCAAATCTCCAATTCTACGAGGAAATTTGCAACACCATAAATGTCTTGCAATTTCTTTTCGAAAGGAAGTTTTCATAGCGATGGCGTTTAACAAAAATGCTAACGACATTTATTGTTTTATCTCGTTTATATTAGCGCTGAGTAAAGGGAAAGAGAGAAAGAAAGAAGAAAAATATACAGATGTAATAGTGTTATTTGTCAGCGAAGAAGGAAGTCGGGAACATCTTCAAGAACGTTGTTTTTCCTTCCCTCTATCTCCTCTCTTTTACCTTCCGCTGTTCCTTTTCCTATTTGCTATCTCTTTCTTTCCTTTCATTCACTGCACATACCTTCCTTTTGCGTCCTTAGCTGATTCTCTTTCCTTTTACGCTCTTTCTCTTTTGATCCATCTTCCACCCTTCGCTCTCCACCTCTGGCCTCCTCTTCCTTCCTTCCTATCCACGTTTTCTTCCTCCTTTCCCCGTACACCTATCCCGCTTTAGTCCACTTTCCCTCCCACCCTTTCGGCCACTCTATTGTCCTTCTATCGTCCTCTTTCTCTTTTCCTTCTATCCACACCTTCCTATTCCCTTCCTACAACATCCCCACCAAAAAAGACTTCCCCCCCTTACCCCCTTTTATTCCCCCTCCCCCTCCCCCCTCTCCTTCTCTGGCCACATACCCAGTCTCTTACCTTCCCCCCTACACCTTTACTCCCTCTTATCCACCTCCACCTTCACCCCTACCCCCCTCCATGGACACATATCACCCCCCTTCCCTCTCCCCCTTTCCCCCATTTATCCACCTCCCCCTACACCCCAACCCCACTCCATGGACACATATCACCCCCCCTTCCCTCTCCCTCCTTTCCCCCATTTATCCACCTCCCCCTACACCCCTACCCCACTCCATGGACACATATCCCCCCCTCCTCTCCCTCCTTTCCCCCATTTATCCACCTCCCCCTTTACCCCTACCCCACACTCCATGGACACATATCACCCCCCTCCCTCTCTTTCCTTTCCCCCATTTATCCACCTCCCCCTACACCCCTACCCCCTCCCATGGACACATATACCCCCCTCCCTCTCCCTCCTTTCCCCCATTTATCCACCTCCCCCTACACCCCTACCCCACTCCATGGACACATATCACCCCCTTCCCTCTCCCTCCTTTCCCCCATTTATCCACCTCCCCCTACACCCCTACCCCCTTCCATAGACACAAATCCCCCCCCCATTCCCTCTCCCCCTCCCCCCCTACTCGGACACCGGAGACACAGCTCGTTAAGGCCAAGAGCGCCACCTGAGGACACGCGGCGAAGACAAAGATGACACATGCATCAGGGTCTTTCGGGCGAGGAACGTCTTAGAGGGGGGTCGAGGCAGGAGGTCGATATTTTCTTTTTTTTTTTCTTTTTTCTTTTTTCTTTTCGGGTGTCTTTCTTTCTGTTGGTCTGTCTGTTTTTGTGTCTGTTTATTCGGGTTTTATTGCGATGATTTTTTATTGGGGGGGGGGGGGTTACCATTTATTTTCTTACTTCATTCGTGTATTTATCTATTATTTCTTTCTGTAACTTTGATTCTTGACTTTTCCTGTGTCTTTATTATCAGTATTTTGCCGTCTATTTCTGTACTTTTTTCATGTTTTTGTTTTTTATTTGTGTATTACATTTTCCTCTTCAAATCTGTTCCTTTTCAAGAAAAAGAAGAGTGTAACAGAAGAGAAGAGATAAATAGAAGAAAGACAAAGGAAGAAAGAAAGGGAAAAGAGAAAAAAATAAGAAAGAAAGAAAGAAAGATAAGAAAGAATAAGAAAGAAAGAATAAGAACAGAGAAAAGAATAATAGAAGAAGAGAGATGAACAGAAGAAAGACAGAAGACAGAGAAGAGAAACAAAAGAAAGAAGCAGAGAAAGCAAGAGAGAAAAAAAACGGAAGACGAGCAATGTATCATGCAACATATATAAGTTCTCCGGCGTGAAGCGAGTTGCAAGAGTCAATATTTGTTCTCCGGTTGTTCATGCATTAAGCCGGGAATTTGGATAAACGGAGAAGTGCAAAGTGAAGCCTGTGTTTTGAATAACAAGAACTGTTACTTTTATTCTAGGCGTTTTGGTGTTATTTTGTTTTTGTTTTAGTTTTCTGAGGGTTGGTTCTACTTTTCATATTTTTTCTCTTATCACGCTTTTTTATTTTATTTTCCCTCTCTTTTCTTTCTTCTTATTCTTCCTTCTCTCTTTCTTCATCCTCTTTCCATTCTCCCCCCACTTCCTACTCTTTTTCTTTCTCTTCCCAATTTTCTTATTCCTCCCTTTCCACTTCCTCCTCACTCTCTTCCCTACACCCCATCCTCATTTCCTTCTTCCCCACTTTCCACTTCCTCCTCCTTTCTCTCTCCCTCCCTCTCTACCTCTCCCTCCCTCCTCCCCTCTCTACCTCTCCCTCCCTCCCTCTCTCCTCTTTCTCTTCCTCCTCTTCCACCCCCATTTTCTTCTCCCTCCCTTTCCACTTCCTCCTCTCTCTCTCTCTCTCTCTCTCTCTCTCTCTCTCTCTCTCTCTCTCTCTCTCTCTCTCTCTCTCTCTCTCTCTCTCTCTCTCTCTCTCTTCCCCTCCCTCCCTCTCCCTCCTCTTCAACCCCCATTTTCTTCTCCCTCCCTTTCCACTTCCTCCTCTCTCTCTCTCTTCCCCTTCCTCCCTCATCCTTCTTCATGCGGTTTAGCGAAGCAGCCCTCAACAGCTATTCAAGAACCGGCGCTTAAGTGGTCTGTCTGTGATGAAGACTAAAAGAAGTTGTGGTTTACGTTGTCATGGCAACGGGCGAAGGCGACCAATAAGGGGGGTTGAGGTTGGTATGGAGGGGGGAAGGAAAGGAGGAGGGAGGGGGAGGAGGGAGGAGGGAGGGGAGGAGGGGAGAGGGAGGAGGGAGGGAGGGAGGGGAGGGGGTCTAATATATACTTTAAAAATGTTATTACAAGTTTAAATGGCGATAAAAAGGTATTTTTGGGTCTTTTGACTGTGATAATTACGACACACTTGGATCCAATGATTACTATATAAATGTTGGAGGCAAGAGCAGAGCGACTGTAATCAGGTGCATCTTACTGTTAACCAAAGAAATTAATTCATTCTTCTGTATTCATAAAAAAAATAACTTTTAAGAAAAATATTATGAAATATTTTTTTGTCTTTACCGATATTTGTATTGAATATCTACCGTACACTTACCTGAATGTTTTTTTTTTTTTTTGGCATCTATATTTACTGACCTCACTCTGAGACAAATAATTACCGGTTTACATCTTTTAAATGCAAAACTCGGGCAGTTTGCGAAGATGAACTGTAACTGTCTCTGTAGTGGTACGATGTTTTTGAATATTTTCTTGGTCTGTTCTCATCTTCTGTGTCATTTTTATGCATTTCTGCTTAGATAGATGGACAGTTAGAGAGAGCAGGGGGGGAGGGGGAGAGAGAGGGAGGGTGAGGGAGAGAGAGGGAGGGAGACAGGGAGAGGGAGAGAAAGAGGGAGGGAGAGAGGGGAGAGGCAGACAGACAGACAGACAGAGAGAGGAAAGAGAGAGAGGAAAGAGAGAGGAAAGAGAGAGAGGAGAGAGAGAGAGGAGAGAGAGAGTGAGAGAGAGGAGAGAGAGAGATATATAGAGGAGAGAGAGAGAGATAGAGAGAGAGAGAGGAGAGAGAGTGAGAGAGAGAGGAGAGAGAGAGAGGAGAGAGAGAGAGTGAGAGAGAGAGAGAGAGGAGAGAGAGAGAGGAGAGAGAGAGAGGAGAGAGAGGAGTGAGAGAGAGGAGAGAGAGAGTGAGAGAGAGAGAGAGCGAGCGAGGGGAGACAGAGAGAGGAGAGAGAGAGCGAGCGAGGGGAGACAGAGAGAGGAGAGAGAGAGCGAGCGAGGGGAGACAGAGAGAGGAGAGAGAGAGCGAGCGAGGGGAGACAGAGAGAGGAGAGAGAGAGAGAGCGAGAGAGAGAGAGAGAGAGAGAGAGAGAGAGAGAGAGAGAGAGCGTGGGGGGAGGAGAGAGAGAGAGAGGGAGAGAAAAGACAGATAGGTAGACAAATAAACAGAAAACAGAAAAAAAAGCATATACAAGAACCCCCCCCCCCTAAAAAAAAAAACAACGATAACAAAACAAAAAACAACCACCCACCCCCCTCCTCCTCCCCCTTCCCCCCTCTCCATCCCCCTTCCCCCCTCTCCATCCCCCTTCCCCCTCTCCATCCCCCTTCCCCCTCTCC
>NC_091571.1:33531545-33536545 GCF_042767895.1 Penaeus vannamei | reverse complement strand
GATAATCATCATTATCATCGTCTTCAGCATCGTTGGTATTATACTGTTATTGTTATCGTTATTATTATCTTTATTATTATCATTTTCAAAATAATCATCATTGTTATTGTTGTCATTATTATTATTATTACAAGAACATCAACAATAATACTACTATTATTACATTTACTGTTACTACCACTACTACTGTTGTGTACACCTTTTGTACACATAGAATATACCCCCTCCCCCCACCTACACCCCCCCCCCAAAAAAAAAAAAAATACCGTGGCACTATTTTGCCTCAACTGGACCCGTCATTGCGAAATGTACTAGCAAATACGGAGCCGTTAGACGGACGGCCGATAATCCCACAGTAAAGCAAGGGAAAAAACGCCCTAAGGGTCAAGGGGAAGGGACGGCGCTCTCGGACCTGGCGCTAAGTGAGGTTTTTGGAGCCGGATTCAAGTTCCCAGGAAACAGTTCGGGTCAGCGCGTGTTTGTACGTACACATGCGCACACACACGCACATACGCATACGCACACGCACGCACGCACACACGCACACGCACACGCACACACACACGCGCGCGCACAAACACACGCCCATACATACTTATATATATGCATATATATATATATATATATATATATATATATATATATATATATTTATATATATTTTTTTTTTTTTTTTTTTTTTTTTTTTTTTTTAATACTTATTCATATAGGTATGTGTATAACAACTAATACACCATAACTTCTGACCCCAAAACCCTCTCATTTCAAAGACGAGTGAGAGTTCCCCGCCGCCCCACACTCGCACAAGACCCAGTAGTCCAAACACCAAGACTCAGACCCACATCGAAGTCCACAGTAGACACTCATGCACTCATGGCAGCCGTCATGGGAGCTCCGAAAGGCTGGTGAGTTGAGGAGGAGTTCATGGTGATTCATGGTCGTTCGGTGCTGATCATGAACACTACGGGAAGTTCACGACCTGTTCTGCATGGCTGGGCGCACATACGAGAACACTTGCTGGGGAGAGAGAGTAGTTATTTTCGTTGTTGTTTTTGTTGTTGTTGTAAAAGCCGTTGGATCGAGACTACTGTTATGTGTGTGGGGTCGTTGTAGGGAGGTCGTTTTAGCGGCGAGTGGGTGAATAAAATCGAAGAAAAAGTGAATAAACAAATGAGTAAATATGTGAAGGTATGAATATGTAGTTAAATGTTACGATATACTTCCTAGCCAAGACACGCCCCTTTGTCTTGGGCAAGCCATCTCGCCAAGACACGCCCCCCATGCCAAGACACCCCCTCCCCCCACAGCAAGATACGCCCCCTCGCCAAGACACGCCCCCTCTCCAAGACATGCCCCCACGACAAGACACGCCCCCTTCGCCAAGACACGCTCCCCACGTCGACACGCCCCTTCGCCAAGACACGCCCCCCACACCAAGACATGCCCCCACGACGAGACACGCCCCCTCGCAAAGACACGCCCCCTCCCCACGCCAAGACACGCCCCCTTTCCAAGACACGCCTCCCACGCCAAGACACGCCCCCTACCCAAGACACGCCCCCTCTCCAAGACACCCCCCCTCTCCAAGACACCCCCCCTCTCCAAGACACCCCCCCTCACCACGACACGCCCCCACGCCCAAACCACTACCCCACGCCCAAACCACGCCCCCAACTGACACTGCACAGCCGGCCCCGCCCCCTGACGCGTCCATCACCGCAATCCTGACCGTCGCGGCGCCATTATATCCGCCTTCGCTCCGTCATTATATTATAATTAGGTCTTTGGAGTCGGGTTATTTTTCTTGTTTTTTATGTATTTCTCTTTTTCTCCGTCTGCGTCTTTGTCGTTTTCCTTTGTCTGGGTCTCTCTCTCTCTCTCTGTCTCTCGCTCTCTCTCTCTCTCTCTCTCTCTCTCTCTCTCTCTCTCTCTCTCTCTCTCTCTCTCTCTCTCTCTCTCTCTCTCTCTCTCTCTCTCTCTCTCTCTCTCTATATATATATATATATATATATATATATATATATATATATATATATATATATATATATATATTTATATATGTACAGAATACATATACATGTATCTGTATGTGCATATGCGTGTGTCTACGTATATATATACAAATATATAAGAAATGAAACAAACATACTATTTACGTCAACAATGCACCCATTCTTCTCCCCCAGATTACGAGGTTCCTCAATACACCATATATAATAAATATTTTTTTTCCACCTTTGAAACCACCTCCCCTTTTTTTCAATCCTTATCTATCCTTATCTATCCTTGTGCAACGAATCCCTTTGTCTGCAATCGAATCGTCATCTTTTTTTTTTTTTTGGATCTGCAGAAGGAATCTCTCCCTCGGGTTCTTCTCCTTATACAATGCGTCTTGGTTTGTCCTTCGGGTTGGCGTCTCCTCCTTCGGGTGCTTTCTTCTCGTCTTCTTGTCATTATTGGGGTCCTCGGGCGGTGGCGGCTTTGGGCGTATCATCGCGGGTAGTGGTATTAAGGCTTGTGTTTTTTTTTTCCTGTTTGATTTTTTTTGTGTGTTTTGTTTTGATGTCACGGGATGGTATTGTTGTTATTACTTTTTTTTCTATTTATTTATTTATTATTATTATTATTATTTTTTTTTTTGGGGGGGGATGGTGTTCTTTGTTTCGCTTTTTTGTCTTCGTGTAATCATGTTCTCCATTCTCCTCTCTCTCTCGTTCTCTCGTTTTTTTTTCTCTTTTTCTTCCATTTATTCTCCTGTTTCTCCCTAATTTTACTCTACTCTTATTCGCTATTCCCTTTGCCACTCCGCTTTTATCGTAATAGGAAAAAAAACTTGATATCACTTTCTGCGCAGTTTCAATCTCCTCTCCCACTCCTCTCGCAGCATCCTTCTCTTTCCTCTTCCTCTCCACCATTATCACCACCTCCTCCTCTTTTTTTCTTCTTCTTCTTCTAATTCTTCTACTTCTTCTTCTTTCACACCCTTCTCTTCTGTCTCCTTCCTTTTCCTCTCCTTCTTCATTTTCTTCTTCTTCTAATTCTTCTACTTCTTCTTCTTCTTATACTTCTTCTTCCTCCTCCTCCTCCTCTTTCACACCCTCCTCTTCTCTCTCCTTCCTTTTCCATCAGCTGCTCGTCCTCATATTTCTCTCCTCTTCCTCCTTTTATCGATTTTGTCTTCTCCTCCTCCTTCACTTACCCCAATAGTCCAGCCTCTTTCTCCTCCATCTCCTCATCTCCTGCTTCTCCGCCCTCCTCTATGTCCTCCTTCAATGTCTCCATCCTCTCCCCCTTCCTCCACCACCTCCTCCAATCTCTCCACCTTCCTCTTCCCTCTCCTCCACCTCCTCCATCTTCCTCCACGTCCCCTCCTCTTCCTCCCCCTCCTCCATCCTCCCCCCTCCTTCATCTTCCCCCCCTCCCTCCTCCCTCCTCCCTCCTCCCCTCTCTCCTCCTCCCTCCTCCTTTTCCTCCTCCCTCCTCCGACCTTGCCCTGTCGCCGCCCTCCCACCCTTCCCCGCCCATCCCCCTCCCCCTCCTCCCCTCCCACCCCCACCCCACCCCACCCCCCGATCCTCCCACCCCCACCCCACCCCACCCACGCCCCCGATCCACCCACCTCCGGCGCTGCGTTCGAGATCGGCGCCAGTTCACTACCGTTCCGTCGGCGCGAAAACACGGTGTCTTTCCGCGCGGCTTCTGGGTGTATCGGTACCGCACGCAAACACGCACGCACGCAAACACACACGCACGCAAACACGCAAACACGCAAACACGCGCCGTATAGTGTCGGAGTGCGGGAGTGATGGTGGCGTATTTATCGTGATTGTGCTTTTTTTGTGATTAATATTGGCTCTATTTTTATTGAAAGAGAGAAAAGAAAAGACGAAGAGAAGAGAAAAAATCAAGAAAAAAACAAATTGAGAGAAAAAATTTAGATATTCACCAAAACAGGAAAATAAAAAAACATAAATAAAGAAAAGAAAATGAAGGGAGATCCTAAGGATATTTTCTTAGACGTCTAACCAAACCCGAAGGAAGTGTGTCAGCGTCTTAGGCACGATGACGAAAGCCCCGCCGTCTTCGAGGAGGTGTCTCACTTCTAGGTGTGAAAATATGACCCGTCTGAGAATCTGTCTTTAAAGTGTGGGGAGGGGGCGAGCGATGGTGTTTGTGTGTGGTTGTGGTTGTGTTTGGGGTGTTTGTGTGTGTGTGTTTGGGGTGTGTTTATGTGTGTGTTTGTGTGTGTGTGTGTTTGTTTGGAGTGCTTGTGTGTGTGTTTGTGTTTGTTTGTAGTGTGTGTGTTTGTGTTTGTTTGGGGTGTTTGTGTGTGTGTTTGTGGTGTGGTTGTGGTGTTTGTGTGAGTGTTTGTGCGTGCGTTTGTGTGTGTTTGTGCATGTTTGCATCTCCACCTGCATATGTGTCATGCGTTCATTTTATGCAAAGTTTCAAAATCTTTTTACACACATCCCTAACCTCATCTGTAACTCGTCTCTTACAAGGTCATCCGAGCATTAAAAGTTAATAAAGAAAATTTATCGCATGACAAAATTCCAAAAGAAAGATGGCGGCGATCTTGCAAGACGGACAAAAAATTTGGTCAGATTTAAATTTCACGAATTAAAATGCGTCTGATAATCAAGTTGCCAAAGCGAGATTTAATTGTTTTATGAGAGATTATTAAAGAATAGTCAAAATGCTGATATTATGATTGTAGATAAAAATAGCAAAAATATGTATTGATCAGATTATGTGCGTTTGTATGTGTCTGTTTGACCTGAAAAAATATGAATATATTTTATGGTAATTACGTACAGTATAAAGTTTATAAAATGCATAGAATAATGAAATAGACGAATTCAGGAATTGCCAGAAATTGAAATAATTACAAGCGTTAATTAATCGCTTCCTGTTAATCTATTTTCAAAATGTCTCGCGCGTGTACTCGTTTGAACCAAAATTTGAATAAAAGTAATTTATTTTCCAAAAACCGTATCTGT
>NC_091571.1:33514045-33526545 GCF_042767895.1 Penaeus vannamei | reverse complement strand
TAGAACAACATATCCGTTCGATTGCCAAGTTCATTTCCTCTTCGCGAACAAAGTCACTTCCTTGGTTGTTAGTAATTTGTTAATAATTTTTTTATTTATTTTTTTGCTTCTATCGTGTTATATTCTTGTTATTGTTTTATTATTGTCTTTATCAAGGGTGTGGTTTTTGATTATCTGTTTTGCTTTTGCTTTGATAATTTCCTTTCTTTTTTTTACTGTTTCCTGTTTATCAGCGTTATTGCTTTGCCTTTTATACCGTATTATTTTTTTCCGTCTTGCTTATCAACTTCGTTTCATCTTTTCATGATTTTTTTTCTTTGCTAATCATCAAAATCATGTTTCTTTTATTGTAATATTTTTCTTACATTCTTTCCTTTTTTCACCTGTTTTTTCATATTTTAATTTATTCTTTCTTCCTTTTTTTAGCATATTATTTCTCGTTTTCATTACTTTATTGTTTCTTTTACATTTTTTCCCTATCAGCCTATTATTTCTTTCATTCCTTTATTTAGTTTTTCTTTCACTTTTCCTTTTTTCTTTCATTATCTTCTTTCTCTCCTTCTTTTCATCACTTTATCCCATTTTTCCGTTTCTTCCATCCATTTATTCCCTATTTCCTCTCTCATCCTTCCATTTCGTTTTTTTTCCTTCCTCTTTTTTTTATATTTCCCATTCTTGCACCAACGAAGCCACGGTGCAAGATAACGGACAGTTTCTTCGCCCCGCCCCCTCCCCCCTCCCCCCACCACGCCCCCCGCCCCTCCTCCGCTCGCACGCCCTCGCCGCCTTCTGTGACGTCATCGCTCGTTTCTTGCGCCTCCTCGTTGGCGTGACCGCAGCTGGCCGGTGGCGAGCGTGTGTGTGTGTGTGTGTCGCTGGACGTTTTGTTTTCCTCCTTTTTTTCGTTATTTGTTCGTCCCCTCTTTCCTCTCTTCCGTTTTTTTTTTTTTTTTGTTGTTTTTTAATTCTTGTTTTGTGGTTCTCTATTTGTTTATTTTTATGTTTTTTTCCCCTTTGTTTGTTTCTTTCTTCTCCTTTTTCCTATTCCTGAGCTTCTCTTTCCACCTTCTCCCCTTCTTCCTTTCCTCCAGTCTCTCCATCCTCCATTCTCCCCTTCCCTCCCTCTTTCCCTTCTACCCTTCCATCCATCCTCCCTTCTCCCCTTCCCTCCTCCTCCTTCTCTCCTTCCTTCCTTCCTCCCCTTACTTTTTCCCCTTTCCTACCTTCCATGCGTTGCTATGATGTAATAGTTTTGCGGTTGATATAAACTTCGTCGACCCATGTTGTTTTATGTGTACATCCCCTTCCCTCCCCCCCTCCCCCCCTCTTTCCTCCCCAACGTTCCTCAACTTATTTCTTCATTTTTTGTTTCCCTTTTTTTTCTTTCTTTCCGGTCTGTTGCGTAATGGAGAAGAACATTATTTAGAAAAACGTTAATTTCTCTTTTTAAAAGATCATTTTAATCGTTTATCTATTCCGAGCGAGTGAATCGTAGTTAACCAACACCATATCAGATATACAAACATACATACAAACATTCATACACATATACACGCATACCTATATACATACATACATATACATACAAACATACCTACCTACATACATACATACATGTGTATATGCATACATACATACATACACATACATGCAAACATACCTACATATATACATGGGTATATGCATGCATATATACATGTGTACATGCAAACATACATATATTCATACTGAACAGCTGCATATATACATACATATATCTATCTATCTATGTGTGTGTGTATGGGTATGCACTTTCCCTAATTTCTCTCAATTAATTTCAGCTTTACTTTTCCTAGCACCCCCTCTCCCTCACCCCCTTCTCACCCCACTCCTGTCCCTTCACCCCCTACCCACCCCCAATCTCTCCCCTCCCTCCCCCAACCCACCCCCTATCTCTCCCCTCCGCCCCAACCCACCTCCTATCTCTCCCCTCCCCTAACCCACCCCCTATCTCACCCCTCCCCTCTCCTCCCCTCCCCCAACCCACCCCCTATCTCACCCTGTCCCTTCACCCCCAACCCACCCCCTATCTCACCCCGCCCTTCCCCTCCCTTCCCCTCCCCTATCTCACCCCGCCCTTCCCCTCCCCTCCCCCAACCCACCCCCTATCTCACCCTGTCCCTTCACCTCCAACCCACCCCCAATCTCTCCCCACCCCTTACCCTCCCCCATCCCCCCTCCCCCTGCCATAACTGCGGTGAGCCCATCGCCAATTAAGAGTTACCCTGAGAACGTGACTTCGGATTCCTGCAGGAAGTTTGTCGTCTCCGCCCGTTCGCTTCCTGCCGTTCGCTGTGGCGCTGTGAATATATTATCGTGGGTGGGCGCTTAAGGGAAAGTTTATGTGCGTTTATGTGTGTGCTTCGGTGTGAGTGTTTGTGTGCGTGTGTAGAGGGGAGTGGGGTGGTGAAGGTGGTGGAGGGGGTGGAGGGAGGGGCGTTAATTTGGGATTATTAGAACCGATTTTTTTAAATTCGTGGGATGATTGTGATTAATCTTGATTGGAATGAGGTAGAAGATTGTTATCTATTCGAGGTATAATCAATGCAGTGAATGTAATTTAAATATAGGTTTCATCCTCGATATTAAAGGTAACTAAAATGACTTCATATACACGAGTGACTTAGTGCGGATCTCAGAGCAATGTTGAAGTGGAGAGTTCGTTCGCCTCTGTCCTTCCTGGGATGCGAGACGCCCTTGCAGGTCTCGCCCGCCAACGCCCGTACCGAGGACGCGAGCGGCGAGGGCGTGCGGGCGTCAGGGCTGCCCGCCGTGGCCTCCAGCTCCTTCTCGGCCCCCGCGACGCCGGTGCCAAACAGGTCGTTCCTCCACCGAGCTTTTGTGCCAACGTCCCCGGCCTCCATCGGGATCGCGGAGGCCCTCGGGTTCTACGACGGGGGGCTGGGGGGGAAGAAGCCTCCTGCCGAAGACGCCGCCGGTCCGGAGAAGGTCGCTTTGCCTGCTGGGTCTCAGGATGGCAGCGGTAGGTCTCAGTGCCTTGGAGGACGAGACGGGGAGGTTCAGGACGACCAGGACCGTGGCGCCCCTCCCCGCGAAAGCCGCTGCCAAGATGAGGGTCAGGGCGAAGGGAAGCAGGGTGCCCGGGGTCAGGGACGGGATCAGGGACAGGATCCGGGACAAGGACAGGCAAAGCAAGCGAGTCAGACCGACGCGCAACTGCAGGCTGCCAAACCCCAAAGCCAGGATATCAACGTCAAGCCATCTACTTCGGAAGTCGTCGAAGAAAAGGTCCCAGACTCGCACTACTCTCAACCCCGTAATAACAAACCCATCGCCTCACCAGAGACGGGGACCTTGCCGCGCCCCCCTTCGTCCAAGCCGCTCCTGAGGTACTTCTTCGGCACGATGGACAACCACATCAGCTCCCTGAGAAGCAGCCACGAGCGGCGCAGTCGGCCCAGCGCCTCCCACGCCAAGGGGGGCGGAGAGGACCGCCACTACGCTCAGCCTCGAAGCAACAAGTGCGTCAATTGCAAGAAAAACAGCGGCGCAGAGAGGCCCGTTACCCGCCGCGTCTGTGGCGTGAAATCGCTTCCGCTGACCCTGGAGAGAAAAAAGAGCAAGAGCACCTTCTACGTCGATGTACCTGACATATCTTCGCCCGAAACGACGGATCGGAAGAGCGAGCAACGGAGCTGCTCTTGCGCCTGCGGTCGCGCGGAGGGAGGCCGGCGGGAGAGAGCGGCCAAGGAGGAGAGTGGACGGAAACTGCCGATCGATCCCAGCGATCTCTATAGCAAACCGCGAAAGCGACGCGCGAAACCGGGAAACCCTCCGGCCGAGCGAGCCAAAGCGCCTCCGAAGCAGAGCAGCGAACCGCAGAAACACGATGCTTCGAACCGCGAAAACGAATCGAACAATCCTACTGCTGAGTGCAGTGAACCAAAGAACCTCCCGTGTGATTCCTTTAGTCATTATAGTAAACCACGGAAGACATGCATCGAAGTGAAGCAACACCAAAGTGAATCTGTTAGTCATTATAGCGCACCCCGTAGGCATTCAGAGGAGCCAAAGAACCTAATAGTCGAGTCAGTTAGCCACTACAGTGAACCCCGAAAGCAAAGCACCGAACCAAAGAACCCCCTCAGTGAAGCGAGTGGCCATTACAGCCAACCTCGGAAAACAATCTTATCCGGCCCCCGAGCGCAGTCCGCCGTCGGGGTAGCGACTCAGACGAACCCAGAGGACTTCGACGAAACATCTTCGAAACGTCTTGAAGGTAAATCTGAAGATGAGTCGACACGAACGACCGAAAGGACCGAGGGCGTGAGGTGTCGGAACGTCGAAGCTCACGAATACGAACCGCTCGACGTCGTGGGAGAGTCGGAGAACCATCTGGACGACGCCCTCGACTTCCGAGACGCCCTCGGCTACAAGAGGGCGAGGGAGATCAGGAAACAGAGAGGCAAAACGGGAAAGGAAGACGGAGAAGAGAAGACGAAGAACCGAAAACAGAAAACCAAAGATAAAGAAAAGAAGAGCGGGACGGGGAGAGGGAAGAAAGGAGGCGCCAAGTCCAAAGAGCACAAGTCGGAGCCTCCCGAAGACCCGCCGGGCGCGTCGCGGAGGTCGAGGAGGCTGACGCGAGACGAAATCGTGAGGAAACTCAAAAGCATCTACAGGATCGAGCCAAGTACCCCCTCCTCTCCCTCCTCCTCCACCGCCTCCCCACCGTCCCCAACCGCAGACAAGAGTAACGACGCGTCTACCTCCTCTTCTTCTGTCATACGCCCATGCTACAACACCTTCCCACGCCCACGCCCTCGACCACGCCCAGCCACGCAGACGAGCCCCCTCATCAGCTCTGAGAGTATCCCAGACGGGGCCTACGTCGATCTTTTTCCTGTCTTGGTGAGTTATACAGTCGATTCTTTTCGAAAGGAAGTTTTCTCGAATTATGACGTCACGTTTAGTTTTTTTTATTGTCATATATTTATGAAATACTAGTATCTTCATTATTTTATACTTCCTTACTTTTGATAGATCACGCTTGATTTTTTTATTATCATCATTTTTATTATTATCATAGTCCTCATTATTTTATACTTCCTTCACTTTTGATGGATCACGCTTAATTTTTTTTAGTATCACTATACTTAATTTGATTTTGAAATACTAGTGTCCTCATTATTTTATACTTCCTTTACTTTGATAGCTTCTTTTGTTTGAGAGGAACAGACCTTCAAAGCTAGCTACTGATTGTTTTGTTTCTTAAGTGATTTCCAAAGTAATAAACAAAGTAACAATTTCTTTTAAAGCTTCAAGGCTCTCATTGTTTACCGGCGACACTGACTGCTGTAAACCCTGCCAGTTCATCCTTTCATATACAGGCAGTATCCTTGCTTTCACTTTTGTCTATGTATACAAACTTAGAGGACACGCGTACTTACATATTATGCATACCTACGTAGATAAATGAGTAAACACACACACAGATGTACGCATATACGCACACACACACACACACACACACACACACACACACACACACACACACGCACGCACGCACGCACGCACGCACGCACGCACACACGCACACACACACACACACACACACACACACACACGCACACACACACACACACACACACACACACACACACACACACACACACACGCACACGCACACGCACACGCACACGCACACGCACACGCACACGCACACACACACACACACACACACACACACACACACACACACACACACACACACGCACACACACGCACACACACACACACACACGCACACATGGGACCTTTAGGCTTTAATGGCGTCCCCCAGCTGTGGGATATGGGGTCGATTAAAGTCCGTAGAGAGAGAGAGAGAGAGAGAGAGAGACAGAGAGAGAGAGAGAGAGAGAGAGGGAGAGAGAGAGAGAGAGAGAGAGAGAGAGAGAGAGAGAGAGAGAGAGAGAGCGCTGGGGGGGGAAGAGAGAGGGAGGGAGAAGGAGAGTGGGAGAGGGGAAAGGGAAGGAGAGGGAGAGAGAGAGAGAGAAGGAAAGTAGGAAGATACACAGAGAAAAAGCCAGAAAATAGAATAACGGAATCATTAGACAGATGAAAGTATCTAGATTATCGTTGTACTTCTGAAATAATAACACAAACATTTAAAGTTAATCAAGATGATCCGACAGCATATTGTTATGTTTTTATGTATAAGATCTGTATAAAAGCAAACAACATATAGGACATGGCATTTGCATAGTCTCTCTCTCTCTCTCTCTCTCTCTCTCTCTCTCTCTCACTCTCTCTCTCTCTCTCTCTCTCTCTCTCTCTCTCTCTCTCTCTGCCAGGTCGACCAGTCTCTCTCGACAGTCTTACAAGAGAAAAGAATTCTTAATAATCTCCGCCTTTTCGTACGATTTCCACACTTCCTGGGTTGCCCTGGGGTGAAAGTGTGGGCCCGGGAGAGAGAGAAAGAAAGAAAGAGAGAGATTCTTTTTCGGATACCGGGTTTGAGCTACTCTCTGGAGTGCATGCATGGTCATAAGTGACATCATTTTCGTGTAGTATGAATGTTACACTTCCATTGTGGGTTGGTATTGAAACTGTGGTATGGTAGTGTGAAAAGCCCAATAAAAAAGCCCTTCTTTATGTATTACTTTAAGGTGTATGGGCTTGTGTGTGTTTCAGGCTACACACTGGGTTCTTCTCTGACCTTATAGTAAGGAATAATAACACAGGAATCCTTTTTGTGTATTATTTTATGTGTATGGGCATGTGTGTGTTGTTTTAGGGTGTTCACTGGTCTCATCTATGATATTAAAGCAAGGATGGATATGCTTACTAAAGACTATAATTTGCTAGCATATATTTTTTTCTTATAAGTTTCTTTTATATAATATAATATAAGTTATAATATAATATATAAATATATAAAGTTATAATAATATATAATAATATGTAATAATATATAATATATAATAATAATAATATATAAGTTATAATAGGATATAAGTTTCTTTTCTGTTTAATCTGCGTACGTGTTTGTGTATGTAGTTGTGTAGTAGTTCTTGCATATGTAAGTTTAGCGTGTTTGCATATTTTTGTGTTTGTTTGTCTTGTTTAGTTTGAGTGTTTTTGATATTTTTACTTGTAAGATTACAATTCAGATAATTAAGATAGATATCGCAATAGACTTCGTAATAGTAGTAATGACACTAATCCATAGTATTTGATTGGATTTGATATGATACGATTATCAATAATGAAATGGTCACAATAGGACTATAAAAAACACTGGAATATCCCTAAACCCTAACCCCCTCCTCCCTCCTGGCCCCTCCCCCCCCTCCCCTTACACACACGCATCCTGCCTGCCGCGTGACCTCTGACCTGCCCTCGAGCCAGTGACGTAGAAGGGAGATGTTTGTCTTTTGATTTTTTTTTTCGTGATAGTGTGATGGATACGCTTAGCGAGAGGGAAGGGAGGGAAGAGGAAGGGAAGGAGGGAGGAGGGAGAGGTAGAAGGAGAGGGAGAAGGAGGGTAAGAGAGGAAAGAAGGAGGAGGGAGAAGGAGAGGGAGATGGAGAGAAAGAGAGAAAGTAAGAAAAGCGGAAGAACTCTATTAAAAAAACCTTGTTATTTTCCTTATATACCTTTCCTCCCCTTTATATCACAATATAAGTTACTATATTTCAAAACCAAAACAAATGATAAATAACTAGACAAAAGAATAATAATAATAAAAAGTCACCCCCCCCCAAAAAAAAAGCGTGACACAAGAACGCCCCCCCCCAAAAAAAAAAAAAAAAAGAAGAATCAAACAAAAGAAAAAGAAAAATCACGTGATCTGCCATTCCTCTGCTACCGACGGCGACCCGCGACGGAGGCCGAGTTGTGTTCCTTCGGCATGACCTGTAATCAGACACCTGTGGGATTCGACCAGACGTCCCCGCTACTGCCCCAAGACCTGTCTCTGTGGGCGGGGCGCGTACTGCGTCTGTGGGGCTGCGGTTGGGGTGGTGTCTGTGGTGGTTGGGGGAGGGGAGGGGAAGGGGGAAGGGTCTGTGTTGTCTGTGGTGGTTGGGGGAGGGGAGGGGAGGGGGGGAAGGGTCTGTGTTGTCTGTGGTGGGGGGAGGGAGGGTCTGTGGTGGGGAGGGGGGTTCTGTGTTGTCTGGGGAGGGGTCTTTGTTGTCTGTGGTGGGGAGGGGGGGGGGTTGTACACACACACACACACACACACACACACACACACACACACACACACACACACACACACACACACACACACACACACACACACAGAGAACACACACAGAACACACACAAACACAAAATATCTTTCACAAATAAACACAAAACCCCACACACAACCAAGCACAACCCTCCCATACATAAACATAATAAATAACCATCCACACCCTATAAAAAAGATAATCCAGGCTCACATAACGACCAATTATACAGGGCATGTCACCGGCCATGACATCCGGCAGGCGTGACAATGGGCATCGGGCATCCGTGACGAGGGGCATCGGGCATGCCTTAATGACAGCCTGAATTATAACTCCCCCACATCACGCGAAGTTAATGGCGCTGATGCTAGTGATGATGCAATTGTCATCACGATCTGAACCCCGCTGGCCTTTCGACTCGAAATGATCTTATCTGAATTGATAATTTTCGTTGATATAAAAGGGGCTGAATTATGCCAATCGGACATTATCTCTCATCATCGATTATGCCGATCGGACGTAGGCGATCTATCAGTGTTACGAGTGATTGGTCCTTATAAGGTGACTGTCTCGTATCGCTTGGGTGTCGATTTATTTATGTATTCATAGGAACGGCCTTGGTTTTCGCTTTCGTCGAGTTTATTTAAGTCTGGCCTGAAAATGGGAATAGTAGTTGAAGGAGATGGAGATGGAGGAGGAGGTGGAGGTGGAGGTGGAGTTGGGGAGGAGGAGAAGGAGGAGGAGGTGGATGAGAGGGAGAAGGAGGTGGATGAGAGGGAGAAGGAGGTGGATGAGAGGGAGAAGGAGGTGGATGAGAGGGAGAAGGAGGTGGATGAGAGGGAGAAGGAGGAGGAGGTGGATGAGAGGGAGAAGGAGGTGGATGAGAGGGAGATGGAGGTGGATGAGAGGGAGAAGGAGGTGGATGAGAGGGAGAAGGAGAAGGAGGAGGAGGAGGAGGAGGGGAAAAGAGAAGAAGAAGAAGAAGAAGAAGAAGAAGACAAGGAGGAGAGAAAGAGGGGGTAGAGACATAAGATACTGAAAGCCAGAGGCAAACAAAATAAACAAAGATACAGAGAGACAAAGAGAAAGAAAAAAATAAGGAAAGAACAAAGAGAAGCACAAACAGATAGAGAATCTCGGAGACAGAGAGAAGAAGAAAGAAAGAGACACAGACCCACTAAGTCGCTAAGACAAGACACCAAATTCGGAAGAGGATTATGCGTGACCTTGACTCCCACACCTAAACCGACCTTTTTGGAAAGTGCATCTTTTCATATGATGACTTTTTGGCGCTCAAGAGTTCACGAAGGACGATAGAACCATGAAAAAAAAGAAATATTTGTTCATCTGTTCTCCTATTCCCATCATTTGTTCAAAGATCCTCGACCATCTTGCGAGAAGAAAGGGGACACACCCCGACCTTCTTCGGAAACTTGACACAAATAATGCATTTATTTACGGCCGCCTTCTAAACCGACCTCATTTGAATACAGCTGTATCTTTGCTCGTCAAATACAATAGCTGTGACTAAATATGCTGTGTCACCCCCTGCTGTGTCGCCCTGTGTACACCCCGAGTGAAAGTGAATAGAATGTTTACAGATGACAGACAGAAAGCAGTAGTTCTTTATATTATTTATATCTGTATCACCCACGTGGTCACGGAGAGAAATGTAAACAAACAGTCAGCTGCCATTTTGTTTACATTGAAGGTTACTGAATGAATCTTATTACAAAACTAGGGAATCAGATTAGCAATTGTTGTTGTTGTTACTATTATCTATTATTACTATTATTTCTTGTTTTTATTGATAGCATTATTTTGGTTATTGTTATTATTATTATAACTATTGTTATCATTATTATTATTATTATTATCATTATTATTTTTATTATTGTCATCATTATAATGATTATTATTATTATCACTTTAATAATTATTATCAATATTGTCGTTACTGTTGTAATTATTATTAGCATTATCATCATTGTAATTATTGTTATTATTATCATTATCATTATTATCATTATCAGTAGTAGCATTAGTATACTGTTAATTCTTTCATCATTATCATAATTTACTATTATCTTCATTTCTATATTAGTGATAATAATAGCGACAATAGTGAAACATAATAATGTTATGGTTAATGCTGAAAATGATCAAAATAACGATAATCAAGATAATGATAATGATAATGACAAATAACGATGATAATTATATGCACTCTCATCCTCCAGCAAAATTCGCCTCTGAAGTCATGAATTGCAGTCTGAGTGGATCTCATGGTCGTGTGAATGTCTGTCTCCTCATTCTCATTCAGCTTAAATGGAGAGTAAACAAATACACCGGAGCATACTGATTCAATATATTTTTCCCATTCTCTTTCTTTCTTTGTCTCGTTCTCTCTCTTTCTCGTTCTCTTTCTCGTTATCTCTCTCTATTTCTTGCTCTCTCTCTGTCTGTCTGTCTGTGTGTGTCTCTGTCTTTGTCTGTCTCTGTCTCTTTCTCTCTCTCTCTCTCTCTCTCTCTCTCTCTCTCTCTCTCTCTGTCTCTGTCTCTGTCTCTCTCTGTCTCTCTCTCTCTCTCTCTCTCTCTCTCTCTCTCTCTCTCTCTCTCCAATTCTGTTATCTCTTTCAGTTCTGTTTGTTCGTATGTCTGTCGATCTCTTTAACAACCTACCTACCTGTCTAATTCTATTATGTTTTTTATCTGTCTGTCTACCTATTTATCTATCTGCCTATTTATCTATCTACCTACAATGTATGTAAGTCTGCCTATCTATGTATGTATATATCTATGTATGTATGCCTACCTACCCATCTCTATCCTTATCTATCTTGCCACACACACCTAAACTATCGATCACACACACGCACACACGCACGCACGCACGCACGCAGCACGCACGCACGCACACACGCACGCACACACACACACACACACATCCACACACACACACACACACACACACACACACACACACACACACACACACACACACAAACACACACCACACGCTCACACACACACCACACGACACTAACTCGTTCACGCTCACGCCCACGCTGCGCCTACACTCATACAGACACACAAACACCCACAAACACCCATAGTACGCCCATAGCACGCCCCTTGTTCACAGGATAACTTAGTAGTTAATACATCATCTCCAACAATAACAGAAAGGAGATACACCTTTAAGCTTACATGTTTCGAACACGTCAAACAGCTGGTGTGTCGACGCCCACTCACGCCCACTCTCTTGTTTGCGTCTCGTTGTTTGTGCGCATTTTGATGTATTTCTTTTTGTTTGCTTGGATTTTGTTGATTATTGATTATTGTTGTTAGTATTATTAGGTTTATTGTTGTTGTTATTTATTATAATTTTTGTAGCGATTATCATTTTTTTTAATGAATTTATTTATGTCTGACTTTCTCATTGCTTTTCTGTGATTATTTTCTTTCTATTTAATTTTTTCCTTTTTTAATGAATTGATAGGATTTACATTTTCCTTTTATGTTTTTCCGCCTTCTCCTCATATACCTATTTCTCATTTTGCTTTTCTTCTTCCTCCTCTTCCTCTTCCCCCTCTTCCTTCTCGTGTTTCTCTTCCTCTCCTCCCTACCCTCGCCCAATCTACTTACTTCTTAGCTGCCTCTTCCCCCTCCTCTTTGTCTCCTCCCTACTCTCTTCCTTCTCATCTTCCTCCTCCTCCTCCTCCTCCTCCTTTCCTACCTCCTCTTCCCCCTCTACTTCCTTTTCCCTCTCTCCTATCGTTTCTCTCCTTCCTTCTTCCTTCTCATCTTCCTCCTCCTCTTCCTCTCCTATCTCTTCTTCCCTTCTTCTTCCTCTTCCTCTCCTTCCTACGCGTACAAACCAGAATTTATACCTCGTCCCACTGCCTTGGTTAAAGCTGACATCCAGGTGTTCCGCAGGTGTTCACAGGTGTTCACAGAAATCTTGGCACACCTGTGTAAGCTATGTGGGCCATGAACTCACAGTCTCTCTCTCTTGCTCTTTTTCTTTTTCTTTAATTTTTTCTCTCCTTTGCTCTCTCTCTCTCTCTCTCGGTCTCCTGTCTCTCTCGGTTTCCTCTCTCTCTCTCTCTCTATCTATCTATCTATCCATCTCGCTCTCTCTTTCAATCTCTCTCTCTCTCTCTCTCTCTCTCTCTCTCTCTCTCTCTCTCTCTCTCTCTCTCTCTCTCTCTCTCTCTCTCTCTCTCTCTCTCTCTCTCTCCTCCTCCTCCTCTCTCCTCC
>NC_091571.1:33506545-33511545 GCF_042767895.1 Penaeus vannamei | reverse complement strand
CCTTTTCCTATTCCTCTTTCTTCTCTTTCCTCTTTCTCTTTCTTCTCTTTGTTTTTCCTCTTCCTCCTCTTTCTTTTCTTTCGTTTTCCTCCTCTTCCTCTTTCTTCTCTTTCCCTTTCCTCTTTCTTCTCTTTCCTTTTCCTCTTCCTTCTTCTTTTCTAAGGCTGTTTCATCTTCATTTTCATGTTCATCTATGTTCCCTCTCTTCCTCTTCTTCTTCTTATTATTATTCCTCTTCCTACTTCATCTTCGTCCTCCATCTTATTTTCTTCTTCCTCTTCCTCTTCCTCATTTTCATTCTTCTCCTCCTATTCCTCCATCTTTTACTCTTCTTCCTCCTTCTCCTCCCATTACTCATCTTATTATTCCCCCTGTTATTCTTACTTCCTCTCCTTCCTCCTCCTCCCTTCTTCTTCTTTTTCTACTACTATTTCTACTACTTCTTCTACTTCTTCTTCTTCTTCTTCTTCTTCTTCTTCCTCCTCTTCCTCCTCCTCCACATCTTCCTCCTCCTCCTCCACCTCCACCTCCACCTCCACCTCCTCCTCCTCCTACTCCACATCTTCCTCCTCCTCCTCCTTCTCCTCTCACACCAACCCTAACCCTTCCCTCCCGCGCTCACGATCTCGAAGCCAGCGTCTCTCCGTGTGTGCGCGCGCGTGTGTGTGTGTGTGTGTGTGTGTGTGTGCGCGCCCCTCGTGTGTGTACGTCTGTGCGGGCGCTGCTCGTGTGTGTACGTCTGTGCGGGCGCTGCTCGTTCGGTGCCCGTGTTTAGTGGGTCAGAGAGGACGATCGAGTCAGCACACACACACGCCCCGTCCCTCAGCTCCGCGACTGGAGCTCAGTGGACGCTCAACCGGCTGCGAGTGGAATCGTCTTCGATCGTCTATTGTCTTCAGCGATAGAGGATTCGATCTGATACGAAGATGCTTTTTTGTTGAGAGATTGGGAGATCGGTTAGCGGTGGGTGTTTATAGTGTGGGAGAGAGAGAGAGAGAGGAATGAAGTGAAACGGAGAGAGGAAAAAGAGAGAAATAGTGTGTAGTTGGTGGAGACGATGGGTTGAAGAGGAAGGAAATGAAATAAGTGATAAAAAAGATAATAACGAAAAAGAAACAGGTGCAAGAAGATAGAGAGAAGAATAGAGCATCTTGACCTGACCTCTATTTCGGCGAGGAATCGAAAGCCTGGAAGAGGGAGAGCGAAGAAAAACGAAATGACCGGCGCGGTGTAAAAAAAAAAAGAAAAAAAAAAAAGAAAGAAAAAGAGAGAGAAAAAAAATCCTCTTTCTTTCCTCTATTAGTGCCATTGATTACCCGAGTGCCATCAGTGCCATACGCGTTACAGCAAGTGCCAAATAGAACCTCAGGTGCCTCAGTCACTCACGCAAACGCACGCACAAAGACTTCACAAAAAATGTCTTGGAATCCACACAAGAAGATGCCCAGGAAGGTAAGACGTCCATTGACTCTCCGGTGCGGGTATGACTCTCCGGTGCGGGTATGACTCTCCGGTGCGGGTATGACGGACCTGTGCGGGTACGACGATCCGCTTATGACAGGATAAGTTAGAGCTTTATATGTTCAAAGACATATTTAATCAATTCTGATCAATATTCAACAAAAACTAATCAGTATTCATTAAAATCAAATGAATATTCAATAAAATAGAATTAATATTTAATAAAAAGCTAGTCAATATTCAGTAAAAATTAATATGTATTCATGAATTAAAGATATCCACACACACACACCACACGTACACAAACACCCGTGCACAAACACATACACAAACACAAACACACGTACACACACACAAACACACGTACACACACACATACACACAAAACCCACATACACAAACACACGCACACAAATACGTATCTACGAGTGAACATATCAAAATCAATACCATTTTAATTTGAGTTTTGCGTGTGTCCGTCTCTCGAGGAGTGTCCCCGCCATTAAGCGAAAGGATCACTAAAGTCATTATCGAATTAGTAGAACAGCTTCACATCCGGGAAACGCAGTGCTGGCGGGCGCGCGCGACATCGAAATCCCTCGGGGGTAGGAAGGGGTGGAAGGAGGAGTGGGGGAGGGAGGGGGAGGGGTTGATGATTGTAAATAAGAAATGCTGGATTTCGGTTTATTCCGTATGTATGCATATATGAGCACATACTTACATACATAAATACACACACACACACACACACACACATATATATATATACGTGTGTGTGTGTGTGCGTGTCTGTAAGTTTGTCTGCTTATGTGTGCATGCGTATGTGTGTATACAACACATTCGTATATTCCCAGTCAAAAATCCCTCAAAACCCAAGGAATTGACAACACACTCCCAGAAACTCCAAACCATCGCCACGCCTCCCCACCATCGACGCTGTTCACCTCCACCAAACGAGCAATTTTTATTCAGCTTCTTAATTATTCTCCAGATGTCACTTCCCCCTCTTTGACATGACTGTCATGCATGAGAATCGGTCAGGCAGGCGACATGACACGTCCCCAATATTCGAGTTCAGGAAGTGTTTGAAAAGATTTTGTGTCCTCCATTCCGAGTGTTAAATTGGTGTTATATTTATCTATTTTTATTAGTATTATGGCTATTATTATTGTTATTTATTCATGTATGTATTTATTATCTTTATATGTTGGTCTTTTGTTATACTTATTATTTCTGTTTATTAGTATTATGGCTATTATCATTGTTATTTATTCATGTATGTATTTATCATTTTATGCTTGTCTTTTTATTTGTCATTTAGTAAATATGATTTGGTTTAATGCTGGTTTGTCTGTTCTTTTTATTTTTCATTAGGATTATTTTTTTTGTGGCTGAAATGATGATTATGGAGAGAAAGAAAGAAAGAAAGAGGGGAGGAAGGGAAAGAAAGATAGAAAGAAAGAAAGAAAGAGAGGAAAGAAAGAAATAGAAAGAATAGAGAAAGATATAGATATAGAAAGAAAGAAAGAGATAGATAGAGAGAAAGAGAGAGAGAGAGAGACGAGACGAGATAAAAACAATAGGATCAATAACAACATACTTACGGATTCTATTATTCATAAAAATAAATGACGGTTAACAAGACAAACAGAAACAAAACAATATATACTCGAATCACCAAAAAAAAAAAAAAAAAAAACGAAAAAATGACAGACACATCAAATAAAAAAACAAACACAATTCACAAAGTAAACATACACACTGCATACCCTCCCCCCTCCCTTCCTCCCCCTCAAGCACCCTGGGGGGAGAGGAAGGAAGGGGGGTGTTGGGTATGGGCATTTCGACAAGGTTATGTCCTTGTGGCCTTATAAGGAGGCCATCAGTCACTCTACGTGGTAAAAGTCACTACTGAAGATTTTACGTTTCCTTGGCATAGGGTGTCTAATTTGGCGGTTTTGAATAGGCCTATATGATATTTTGATCATTTTTGGGTATTTGTTTCTGTCTATTGATGTCGGTTTTGAATAGGCCTATATAATATTTTGATCATGTTTGGGTATTTGTTTCTATCTATTGAGGTCGGTTTTGAATAGGCCTATATAATATTTTGATCATTTTTGGGTATTTGTTTCTATCTATTGAGGTCGGTTTTGAATAGGCCTATATAATATTTTGATCATTTTTGGGTATTTGTTTCTATCTATTGAGGTCGGTTTTGAATAGGCCTATATAATATTTTGATCATTTTTGGGTATATATTTTTTTATTCATTGAGATCTATTTTTGCGTTTTAATGGAGAAAAACACACGCATAGGCCTACGTTATGTGCTGACAGATACACATATAAACAGACAGACATATACGTCCCTAGCATTCAATCCAAAGCCAAAAACAACAACAACAAAGAAACAAACAAACCACCATTCTCCCATCCGCTGATTGACAACCTCTCCCCTCCCCCTATCCCCCCCGCCCCCACAACCCTACCCTAGCCTACGCCCACGAAGGAAATTATCACAGGCGTTGTATCTCAGAGGGCGCGATTTAGTGGGCGTGTGAGAGGAGAGGAAAAGGAGGGGGAGTGGGCGGGGGTTAAGGGATAGGGGCGGGGGGGAGGGGAAAGGAGGAGGAGGAGGGGAAAGGGGGAGGGGGAGTGGGCAGGGGGTGGCGGGAGTGGGAGGGGGTTAGGGGACAGGGGGAGGAGGAGGGGGCGGGGAGGGAAAAGGGGGAAGGGGAATGGGCGGGGGAAGGCGGGAGTGGAGGGGGTTTGGGGACAGGGGCGAGGGGAGGGGGATTGGGCGGGGATTAGAGGAAAAGGGGTGGGGAAATGGGCGGGGGGAGGGGAAAGGGGGAGGGAAGGGAAGGGGAAGATACCAAAGCGGTCCTTCCCTCCCCCCTCCTCCCCCCCCCTCCTTGGATGTTGTGGTAACGGGTGGTATTAACCCATGCCGGTTACCAGTTAGTCTACAGGTTACCCTAATTCCTTATCTCTCTATCCTTTCCCTCCACCTCTCTTCCCCTTTCGCGCGGAGTTCATTTACCTCCCTTTTTTCTCGCCCATTCTCTCTTATTCTTCTTTATTTGTTGTGTTGTGTCTATGTCCTCGTTTTCAATTTCGCTTTGTGTTTGTTTTGGCGGCTGGACTGCAGGTGGGAAGGCCGTGGCGTTTGTTTTGATGACAGATGTCCTTGTCTGGTTACAGGTAGAAGTGTGACAGACAGACAGACAAAGAATTTTTAATAGGAAATCAATTTCTTCATTCTTCGCTTTTGTATTCGTAGTCACTGATTAAGAAAAAATAGAAATGATAAGAACTACAGAAAAATGCACACGCACGCACGCACGCATCCACACACACGCACGCACGCACGCACGCACGCACGCACGCACGCACGCACGCACGCACCCACCCACACGCACGCACGCACACACACACACACACACACACACACACACACACACACACATATATATATATATATATATATATATATATATATATATATATATATATATATAGAGAGAGAGAGAGAGA
>NC_091571.1:33499045-33501545 GCF_042767895.1 Penaeus vannamei | reverse complement strand
CGAAAGTAGCGGAGAGTTGAACAGGTGGAAAGGAAGGAGAAAGGGAGAATGTGCAATTGACCCGGGAACGTATCAGAGGGCACAGGCAGAAAAGAGAGAAGAAGGAGAGAGAGAGAGAGAGAGAGAGAGAGAGAGAGAGAGAGAAAGAGAGAGAGAGAGAGAGAGAGAGAAGAGAGAGAGAGAAGAAGAAGAAGAAGAAGAAGAAAAGAAGAAAGCGAGAGGTGTGACGAAGAGGAGGAGGAAAGAGTGTGAATGGAGAAAGAACAGATGAACAGGAAGAAGAAAAAGAAAATACAGGAAAAAAAGGAAATAGGAGGAGGAGGAGGCTGATAAAAATAAGAATCTATACGTAGCGAGTGAATACAAAAAAAAAGAAGATAAGAAAGGGGGAAATAAGAAGGAAGAGGAAGAGAAAGGAGAGAGGAGAAAGGCTGTAAGAGACGTTCGGAAATTTGCTTGCTGGGAGATCATGCGCAGGTCATGCAGAAAGGTCATTGAATGCATGAAGGCTTAGAGTAGCGGAGGATAAGAGAGGGAAAATGAAGAATGAAAATGATGTTTATAATTGGCGAAGGAAACTCTTACAGGAATTTTGCAGATAACTGTAAATAAGATATCCTTCGGCGAATGTATATATACACACACACATTTATGTATATATATATATATATATATATATATATATATATATATATATATATATATGTGTGTGTGTATGTGTGTGTATGTGTGTATGTGTGTATGTGTGTGTATGTGTGTGTGTGTGTGTGTGTGTGTGTGTGTGTGTGTGTGTGTGTGTGTGTGTGTGTGTGTGTGTGTGTGTGTGTGTGTGTGTGTGTGTGTGTAAGTGTTCATTTATTTAAGTATATTTATGCATGTATGTATGCATGTATCAGTAAATGAACATTTTAATGTTTGGTAGAAAGAATGGATAACTAAGAAAGCCAAATAAGTAAATTGAAACAAAGAAATAAGAAAAAATACAAAATTGAACACCTTTTAAACTCTGCATTCACCTATTTCTCTTCCTGGACGACACGTTCTTAATTTACAACATTACGAAATTATTAATTACATGGGAAGAAGATCTAATTATTAGTCCCCCCTCCGTTTTCTATTCTTCCCATCTTCTCTTTTTTTCCCCGTTTTCTCTTTCAGTTTCGGAAATGTTTCTGGAAGGTTCCGCACTAATTCCCAAGCAGAAAACGGAGCCATGAAATCGAAAAAAAGGAAATGTGTAAAATTAGGTAATAACTGTCCCGGTTGAAATATTCTTTCGAGAGAGAAAACGGGAAGAGAAAGTTAATTCATCCTCATTAAGGTACCCGACAGTTTTTTTTTTTTATTGTGGTTAATCTGCAGTAATTATACACGCGACAATCATAATCTTCGGAAAAAAGAATGTAAAAGATAGTATTTTTTTAGAAAAATCCGAGCCAAATGAAAAAGAAAAAGATAAAAAAAAAAAAGATATATTTCGACTCCAGATACGCATTTTCTCACTCGTACTAAAAAAAAAACATTTCGACTCGATACGAAACATTTTCCCCTTCATACTCAAAAAAAAAAAAAAAAAAAAAAAAAAAAAAAAAAAAAAGCTGCTCACCGAAGCATAACGAAACACGGCCACAGCTGATCTCCGCCACAGCTGATCTCCGGCTAAGCTCAAACTCACCCAAAAGGATACAAAGGAGCTTTCTCTCCCTGCTTCCTTCGGGACTTCCGGTGCCTTTGCAGATGCTTCTTCTCGTCTCTGCGTTTCTGTTTGTTTGTTTTGATTTCCTTGTTTACTTGTTTGTTTGTTTTGAGGTTATTCGTTTTTTTCTGTTTGGTTTTCTATTTGTTGTATAGGTCTGTCTGTCTATCTATATATTTGTCTATATATCTATCCATCTATCTATCTGTTTGTGTGTGTCTGTCTGTCTATCTGTCTATTTATATTCCTGTTTATCTATCTCTCCCTTTATCTCTTTATCTCTTTTTACTCTTGCTTCCTCTCTCGTGTTTTTTTCCTTCTTCCCTATTCTTCGTCCTTACTCTTACCATGTGTCTCTCTCCTCTTTCCTTCACTCCTTTCGTTCTCCCTTTTCCTCTTCCTTCTCGCCTTTCTGTTTCTTTCATCACTCGCCTTCTCCCTTTTTTCTCTTTCCTCTTATTTCCTCCTCCTTCTTCTCGTTCGCCTTCTCTCATTTGTCTGATTCTCTGTCCTTCTATTTCTTCTTCCTTCCTTCTTATTATTGCCTCACCTCTTCCTCATTATTTCCCCATATTCTCTTCATTATTCCGCTAGTTCCCCTTCCTCTTCTCCTTCTTCCTCCTGCTTTTCTTCTTCTTCCTTCTTCCTTCTCCCCTCCTCCTCCTTCCTTCTTCTCCTCCTACATATCCCCTCCATCTCCTCCTCCTACTCCTCTTCCTCCACCTCCCCCTCCCCCTCCTCCCCCTCCCTCCTCCTCCTCCTACATCTCCCCATCCCCCTCCCCCTCCCTCTTCCTCCTTTATC
>NC_091571.1:33479045-33481545 GCF_042767895.1 Penaeus vannamei | reverse complement strand
AATGTTTTCTTAATGTTTTCCTGAGTTTCTTTAGAATGTTTCATCTCTAAATGGTGACTGGAATTATTAGGCAGTTTTAGATTTGAAATAGTATAGTACACAAAGACACTAACATACACACACATACACACACACACGCATAAATACACACGCACGCGCGCGCACACACACACGTACACAGACAGACAGTCAGACACACACACACACACACACACACCACACACACACACACACACACACACACACACACACACACACACACACACACACACACACACACACACACACACACACACACACACCAACCCCCCCACACCAACCCCCCCACACACACACCCCTCACGCACACACAACACCTCCCCCCCCCCCACACACACACACACACTCACGCCCATGTACACACGCAGAGAACGATAACTTATTATGTTACTTTGGTGAGGCTGTGGTTGCAACTAATTTCGTGTGCATTGTTAACGAGACAAATTCATCCAACCGCGTCGAGCGTGCATGCAGGCTATTTTCTTCTTCTCCTTCTTCTTCTTCGTCTTCTTTGTTTCTTTCTTCTTCTTCTTCTTCTTTGTTTCTTTCTTATTTACCTTTTCCTTCTTCTTCTTCTTCTCCTTCTTCTTTTTTGTTTGTTTCTTTTTTATGTTCTTTTTCTTCTTTCCTTTCTTTTCTCTTTCTTTTTCTTCTTATTAATATTATTATTATTATTATCGTCCTTATTACTACTACTATTTTTTCACCTTCTTCTTCTTCTTCATCCCTTTCTTCTTCTTCTCTTCCTTCTTTTAATTTCTTGGCAATACGTTTTATTTTTCATGGCAATAATGGCAATGATCAAGGCAAGGATGATGATGATGATATTCTTATTAATGTTATTGTCATCATCACCATCACAAGTATTATTATTACTATCATCACCAAAACCACCGTCAATATCCTTATCAATATCATTGTTATCATCATTAGTATCACTATAACTAGTATTATCATTATTATTATCATCATTCTAACTACCATCACTATGAATATCAATATTATCAAATGTATCCTTATTATCAACACCATTATCACCATCAGTATTGTCATTACAACTACCATCACCATCATTACCATAATTAGTGTCATACCACTCGTTATATATATACATTTTTGATATACAGAGAGGTTATAGAACCTTAAAAAGATAAATATTTCTTCCTGATTAGGCTCTCTACAGCCTAAAAAACCGACATTAAGTGATCTATGAGTCTACACGCTCATAAATATTATTACCATACCATTGAATATCTTTCCGTGACCTGTATTTTTGCGTTAATTGGCAACTGTGTGACGTTGTGATGTCGTTGGCAGATTTTTGGATAATGGTCGTTACGGTAATTTCGTTGTTTGTCCTTGTTTTATTTTGAATAATTGGTGAGTTGTGACTGGTCTATACTGTATTGGATTTTTGGTTAGTGTATTGATGGTTTTGTGTGTATTGATAAGAATAAGAGTATGTAGACATTTACACATACACACATATATACACACATGCACATACACTTACACATGCAGTCACACAGACACGCACACACACACACACGCATACACGCACGCACGCACACACACATGCGCACACACACACACACACACACACACACACACACACACACACACACACACACACACACACACACACACACACACACACACACACACAAACAAAACACACACATCCACCCAAACACAAACACACACACAAACCATCAAAAAACACCTCAGTCTTTCTCCACATCTCTCAAAATACACCAGAAATATACTAAATCCAGAAATATACTAAATCCGCCTTTCCTCTTCTCTGTTGCAGAATATGTCGGCTTTGCAACTTGCAGCCGAGGGGCGGGACTACCTCATGTGGTGCCCGGACCAGGAATTCGATCATGCAGTCGCCGCCTTGGACATCCGGGTATGTGTGTTGCAGAGTTTTCCTTCATTGCAAGTTGGGTATATTTATTGTTATTTTTATCGTGATTATTTTCATTATTGTGTGGTTTATTCCGTGTATGATTTTTTGGTTTTGTTTTTCTTGTTCTTGTTCTCTTTCTCTTCTCTTTGTCTTTCTCTCTTTCTCTCTCTCTCTATCTCTCTCTCTCTCTCTCTCTCCCTCTCTCCCTCTCTCTCTCACTCACTCACTCACTCACTCTCTCTCTCTCTTTATCCACTGTTATTTTGCTTAACATTTCTTCGTATTTATTTATTTTATCTGTTTCCTTTCCCTTCTCTAATTCCTTTTCCTTCCAATCATCGCCCTCGTTCTCATGTTCCTCTCCGTCTCCTCCTCTCCCACCTTTCCAACATTTTCAGAAACTAAAACAAACTCTTTCACAATCAGCAAGTTTCGCTTTATTCAACAACCGCCTGAGCAACCGTCCTTGAATACAGTCCGCTACAACTCCGCTTAATGAGAACAGGCACTTTATTAGACAAGTTTTGCGGTCAAGTTGGAATATAAACA
>NC_091571.1:33469045-33474045 GCF_042767895.1 Penaeus vannamei | reverse complement strand
TCTTTTTTTCTGTTTGTCTGTCTGTCTGTCTGTCTGTCTGTCTGTCTCTGTTTCTCTCTGTCTGTTTGTCTCTCTCTCTCTGTCTGTGTGTCATCTCTCTCTCTCTCTCTCTCTCTCTAATCTCTCTCTCTCTCTCTCTCTCTCTCTCTCTCCCTCTCCCTCTCTCTCTCTCTCTCTCTCTCTCTATTGTTTTTTTTCATAATGGTTTTGACGAGATAACTGCCATCCATTATTTGTTTGTTTTATGACCTCGTTGTTTTTTATTTATTTATTGTTTTCTCTTCTATTGCATTGCATGTTTCTCAAGAGAGAGGTGGGAGGGAGAGAGAGAGAGAGAGAGAGAAGAAGAAGAGAAGAAGAGAGAGAGAGAAAAGAAGAAGAAGAAGAGAGAAGAAGAAGAGAGAGAGAGAGAGAGAGAGAGAGAGAGAGAGAGAGAGAGAGAGAGAAAGAGAGACAGAGAGAGAGAAAAAAAAGAAAGAGAGACAGAGAGAATAAGAAACAGAAAGAGAGACAGAGAGTGTATGTAAGAAAGCGAAAGAGAGATAAGGAGAGACTCTGCGAACCTTCCCGTACTTCACACGCAGGAATCGAAAGTTCTGGAGACTTTGACCTCTCTCTTCCTTCGTCTTTATCAGAGGTCAAGGCAGGTCAAGCTCGAGTATCAACCTCTGACCTCTCTTTTTAAATAATCCTCTTGTTTACATCTGTCATTTATCTGTTATCTGGCAAATCGTGATCAAGTTGGAAAATAAAATGACAAGGAAAATGTGTACTGTATGATTGTCCACATTTCTCTCTCTTTCTCTTTCTCTCTTTGTCTTTCTTTCTGTCTCTCTCTATCTGTCTCTCTCTGTCTGTCTCTCTATCTATCTATCTATCTATCTATCTATCTATCTATCTATCTATCTATCTATCCATTCATCCATCCATCCATCCATCTACCTATCTATCCCCTACCAATAAACATGTATATTCGATGTGTGAAACTCTCTCTCTCTCTCTCTCTCTCTCTCTCTCTCTCTCTCTCTCTCTCTCTCTCTCTCTCTCTCTCTCTCTCTCTCTCTCTCTCTCTCTCTCTCTCTCTCTCTCTTTCTTCTTATAACAACCTTTCTATGAAAAGGCATATTCATTGTACAAAATACTAAGTCTTCACCTGCATTTCACCTAACACAAAACACGTCTTCAGCCTGGAACAGAAAAAACTGCTTAAGATTTCCCTTTTTCACTTGTAGAAAGACTTAATTTTGCCTCAAAATACTATAGATTTTTATTTTCTTAGTATGATGTATTTTTTTCGACACCAACATACAATTTCCCACATTTTTGATCTACCACCTGTATACGTTGCTAGATAATCTCAATTCTTGATGACCACCTGGATACACAACCAGCTGACCCGGGACCATATGGCCTGCGCGAAACCAAAGAGGTGAAAGTTCAGGTCAAAGTTCCAGCTAAAATTCATTTGGTTTGACTTCGGTTCACGAAAGAAATGGCCACTCATTTTCACTATTCATCTTTTTTTGGAATTGTTGTCTCTTACTGTCTGCTTCTCTCTCTCTCTCTCTCTCTGTCTGCTTCTCTCTGTTTCTCTATCTATCTATCTATCTACCTGTCTCTATTTCTCACTCACTCTCTCTCTCTCTCTCTCACTCACTCTCTCTTTCTCTTTCGCTCTCGCTCTCGCTCTCTATTTCGCTCTCGCTCTCTCTTTCTCTCTCTCTTTCTCTCTCTCTCTTTCTTTCTTTCTTTCTTTCTCTCTCTCTCTCTCTCTCTCTCTCTCTCTCTCTCTCTCTCTCTCTCTCTCTCTCTCTCTCTCTCTCTCTCTCTCTCTCTCTCTCTCTGTTTTATCAACAGTTTATTCTTAATCCTATCAGAATTATTGTTGTTATAATTACTATCGTTATTATTATTATCATTATTATTATTGTTGTTGTTGTTGTTATTATCATTATTATTATTATCATTACCATTATTATTAATAATACCATTATCATTATTATTAATATCATTGTTATCATTACTGGTCCTAGTAGTAACAGTAATAATCGTAGTAGTAGTAGTAATAGTAATAGTAGTATCATTATCATTATCATTATCATCATTATCACTATCATTTTCATAACCAGCAGCCGCATTATAGAGAGCAAGAAAATGAAAAAACGTGACACGTGACAAGCGAAGAAAAAAAAAAAGAGTTGCGACAAGTACAAAGAAAAAAAATCACATAACGAGAGAGTGAGAGTGAGAGCTTCACCTTGGCGACTGTAGATGGCGTTGCTCGAGGGGAGTATTACCAGCTGATTATGACGTCATCGCAATACTTCGTGATCGATACATGCTGAACAAGGGGGGAGTTATGAGTAGATGATCAGAAGAGAGATAAAGAGAAGGAGAGGGAGGGAGAGGAAGGGGAAGAGGAAGAGGAAGGGGAAGAAGAAGAAGAGAGAATAGAGAGAGAGAAGAAGATTAAGAAGAAGAGAGAGAAAGAGAGAGAGAGTCAGACAGACAAATAGAGGAATAAAGAAAGAGAGAGAAAGATCAAGCAAACATAATCAAAGACAACACAAAACTATACGAAATAATCACCATAATGACCGAACGAACGAAAAAAAAACTTGAGCATTTATCATCAAGATACTGTGTTGAAATGTCAAGTAATGCGCTGAAGAGACCGAAGAAAACGGCGAAAAAATAGGAAAAAATAGTGTTCTTAAGAATTCCTGACCTACTGTTGCTAGTAGCGCCATGAAACTGACATGCAAGACCTGTGCACCTGCCGGAAACTGCGATTCTGAAACGTAATGAAATACGGTCATTTTCAGAATCGTGAGTCGTGTCTTGATTCTCTACTTTTTTTGTATTGTTATTGTTGTTATTATCAACATTCATTTTGTGATTCATGTCATTTGTTTTCTTCTTTTTATTATTCGTTCTCTGTTGTTTCCTTTTTTGCCCTTCGTTTTTTCTCTTCTTTTTTTATAAAATCGAGAAACAACCCAGGGCTGCAACGGCGTTCGCGTAAGCACTGCATGCACGCGCCTTCCCTTATCTATCGGGAAAACAAGAAAAACTAACCACAAAGGTAAAGAAAAAGAAAAAAAAATGGATATACCAAATAAAAAGAAAAAAGAAAAAAAGAAAGGAAATGGCATATAGGAAAGCAATAGAGTGAAATCATCTCAAAAAACGTCTTCAAATCGTCGAAAAACAAAACACGGGCTGCAACGGCGTTCGCGTAAGCACCGCATGCACGCGCCTTCCCTTATCTGTCTCGCCGGTCGTTGAGCCGCTTCGAAACAATTACAGGAAACAGCTGCTCGTTTTTCTTTTCTTTTCTTTTTTGTCTGTTATTTTCTCTTGTTTTTTCTTACTGGATTTGAATAGAATTGTCTGGATTTTAGGTGTTCGTCTTGGTTTATTTTACATGCTGATTTTTTTCGCTCTCTCTCTCTCTTTGTTTGTTTGGAAGAAAACGAAAGTTAGATGGATGGGGGTAACTCTACCGTTTTCTCTCTCTCTCTCTCTCTCTCTCTCTCTCTCTCTCTCTCTCTCTCTCTCTCTCTCTCTCTCTCTCTCTGTCTCTCTCTCTCTGTCTCTGTCTCTGTCTCTCTGTCTCTGTCTCTGTCTCTGTCTCTGTCTCTGTCTCTGTCTCTGTCTCTGTCTCTGTCTCTCTCTCTCTCTCTCTCTCTTTCTCTCTTTCCCTCTCTCTCTCTCTTTCTTCCTCTCTCTCTCTCTCTCTCTCACTCTCTCTCTCCCTCTCTCTCTCTCTCTCTCTCTCTCTCTCTCTCTCTCTCTCTCTCTCTCTCTCTCTCTCTCTCTCTCTCTCTCTCTCTCTCATTCTGAGAACAAACTATCAGACTGTTTTTCTCTCTCTCTTGCAGTTGACGCCTTGTCATCTTTTCACATTAAAATAAGAAAGGGAATAATAATAAGTACATGAATAATGAATATTAATATAATATCACTCTTGATATAAAAAAGGAAGCTATAAAAGTTTCATTGTATGTTCCTGTTTTTGCCTTTGTTGTTGTTGTTATTGTTTTTGTTGTTATTGTTTGTGTTGTTCTTGCTGTAGGATTTGTTGTTGTTTTGTCTTGCTAAATAATCATATGTTTTCATCTACACGATTTAATATAAATTACTTAATTCAAACTTTAGATGAGCTTATACGAGAGGAAAATGAGACAGATGGCAGAATATGGGAAGACGTAAGAAAGGAAGAAGGGTGTGGGGAGAAGGGGAGGAAGAATAGAGGAAGAGAGAAGGAGGGCGAAGAAGGGAGAGAATAAAAAGGGATATGAAAATACGGTAGGAAGAAATTTGAGAAGGAAAGGAACGAGACAATGAAAATGAGAAATAAAAAAAGAAGATATAAAGAAAAGAGAAAATTGAGACAGGAAGAAGACTTGAGGGGAAGAGAGAAAGAAAAAGACACACGGTGGAGTGCGTATGGGGGGAGAGAGAAGGAGGGAGAGAGACAGAGACAGAGACAGAGACAGAGACAGAGACAGAGACAGAGACAGAGGCAGAGAGGCAGACAGACAGACAGACAGACAGACAGACAGACAGACAGACAGACAGACAGACAGACAGACAGACAGAGAGGAGAGGAGGACTGTGGGTTTTAGTCGTGTGACACCCATGACCCTGGGGAGAGAGAGAGAAAGGGGAATGATGCTATGTAGGGACTGCTTGCCCTCTTTATCATTTCCCCTCACTTTTTTAGCCTCTAAATTGCCTTGTTTATTTTTGCTGAGGGCGAGAGATGGCGGAGATGTATGTAAAAACACTTAAACACTCACGCACATACGTCGAGAGAAATACGTGTGTAGAAGTATGTGTTTGTGTGTGTTTGTGTGACCAGGCGTACATGTAGACATACAAAAATAGGACAAACGCATATATGTATATCGATGTACACACATGCGCAAATGCAGATATGAATACAAATACGCACACGTGCAAGTGTAAACGCACAACACACATCATCACATACA
>NC_091571.1:33441545-33461545 GCF_042767895.1 Penaeus vannamei | reverse complement strand
CCGACGAGGGTGTTGGATCCCCTTCCCGGCTATAGATTCGCTTGCATTTGTTTTTTTTTCTCTGGTAGTCATTAGAGTGGAGTTCCTCTTCTTATACTTTTTCAGTGCTTTTTCCTCCTCGAAGGGAAATGCCACGCGGGGGAATTTCCTTGTCGGAAATTGTCCTGTAATTGTATTTTGTTACCGGTGTGTGTCAGCTGTGTTGTGAAATACGATTTATTAGATGCCTTATTCACCTTGTTATTTATTTTGGTTTCGTTTTGGTGGACAAGGAAAACGATTTCGTAGGAGAAACTGAAAAATAAATGAAAACTACGCATTTATAGGTAGGTAGGTAAGTAGGTAGTAGGGTAGGTAAACAGATAGATAAATAGATAGATGAAGAAATATATAGATAAATAATACAATATTTACAATGATTGATAGATTAATAGACAACCAGATAGACAGCTAGACAGACTGATAGATAGATAAACAGAAAAATAGATACAACTCGATTATACAAAACCTTGACGTTAGTTTATTAATAGAAAGTATTCAGACGTAGAACTCCCCTTGATGGAAGTATAACGTGCCGAGCCATCGTCTATCAGAGAGAAGAAATAGACTAATGAGGAGAGAGCTTTGTGATCAGAAATTTACAGACAATTATCGAAAATTGGAAAATTCCATCTTTGTTTTGAATGTTATCAGTGTAGCCTGTAATGAGAGAGATAAATGTGTGTTTCTATTTCTGCGTTCATTTGAGTCTTTGTCTGTATGTCTGTTTGTCTGTTTTTTTTCTTCTCTCTTCCTCACCCTATTCTGTTCATTCTATCTCTCTCCCTCTTCTCATTACTTCCTTGTTATTCTTTTTCTCCTCATCCTCTTATTATTCTTACCCTCCTCCTCTCCCCCTCCTGACTCTTTCTCTCATTTCCCTCATCTCACTCTTTCTCTCCTCTTCCTCCCCTTCACATTTTCCTCTTTCCTCCTCTTCTTCCCATCTTCCCGCCTCCTATCCCTCTCCCTTTCCCTCCTCCATTCCCCTTTCTTCCCTCCTCCTCTCCCCCTTCTTCCTTCCTCCTCTCCCCTTTCCTCCCTCCTCCTCTCCCCATCTTCATCCCCACCTCCTCCACCCCTCCCCATCTTCCCATTCAATCCCCCCTCCCCCCACCAAACCATCCCCTTTCCACATCTCCCATAAAAACTACACCTCTGGGCGTCTCCATCGTCTTGTTCCAGTACAAACAAGACAAAGGGTGTAAGTCGTCCTTGAACATGATGTACACCTTCCCTTTTCTTTTCTTTTTTTTTAATTCGTTGGTTAATTAATTCGTTCAGTTCTCCCCCTTGTTTCGTCTTATTTTTATTTCTTTTCTTGTTTTGTTTTTAGTTTTTCTTTTTGGATTATTTTTGTCTTATATTTCTTTCTTTCTGTTTGTATGCCTCTCGGTCTCTGTTTCTGTCTGTCTGTCTGTCTGTCTGTCTGTCTCTCTCTCTCTCTCTCTCTCTCTCTCTCTCTCTCTCTCTCTCTCTCTCTCTCTCTCTCTCTCTCTCTCTCTCCTCTCCTCTCTCTCTCCTCCCCATCCCCATCCCCATCCCCATCCCCATCCCCATCCCCATCCCTATCCCCATCCCCATCCCCATCCCTCCCTTCCTCCCTTTCTCTGTCTCTCCCCTCCCACCCCCTTTCTCTTTTTTTCTCTTTTTGTCCATTACACGCGTATATAATGAACTCCACTAATGGGTCGAGCGGACAGAAGGTGATCGTGTTCCTTCTCTTGTCTCAAATGACGGTGGGGAAGGGGGGAGGGGGCGGCAGGGGGACCAAGGGGGGGGGGATGCTAAAAGGGTGTACACACTTAATGACTGCATGGGATGGACTCCCCCCTCCCCCTCCCCCCCTTGCTTATCTCTGATCCCTTCTTCTTTGGCCGTGCTAATTTTTTTCTCTCTCTTTCTATGTCTTTCTCTTTCGCTTTTTCTGTCTGTCTGTTTACCTGTTTGTCTGTCTACTTCTCTCCCTGTCTGTCTGACTTGCTCTCTCTGTGTCTGTCTGAATTTTGACTACTGTGTGTGTGTCTGTGTCTTTCTGTCTGCCTATTTATCTGTCTGTCTGTCTGCCTCTCTCTCTCTCTCTCTCTCTCTCTATCTATCTATCTATCGCTATCTATTTCGCTTTCTCCCTTTCCCTCTCCCTCCTCTTCTTCTTCCTCTCCCTCTCTCTTTTGTCCTCTCTAGGTTCCCCGTCATGTTTTTTCTATTATTTTTAAATGATTTTTTTTAAATAACCGACAATTAATTACGTCAATAAACAGTTGAATTGTCACGTCCTTTATGAATATTGCAGACTCACTGTTATCTCAGGAAGAAGCTTTGATTATGAAAATGACAGACATTTTCCTCCTCCTCCTCCTCCTCCTCCTTCCTCTTTCGTCCTCCTTCCCATCCCTCTCCTCTTTTTTCATCTTTCTCCTCTTCCATCTTCCTCCTGTATTCCTCCTGTCCATTCCCTTCCCCTCCTCCTCCTCTCCCTCTTCTTCCCCTCCTCCTATCCCCCTTTTTCCTTCCTCCTCTCCCCATCTTCATGAACCTCCTCAAAAATATCCTTCACTGTCTATGTGTATATAATACAACGAAAGGAAGAATAAGAAAATATGCAAATATATCGAAGTCCTTTTCTCTTTATTTCTTCTTCAAGGCATGTGTATTTATCTATTTATTTTTATTTATTTATTTGCATTTTTTGTTCTTCTTCTTATCTTCTTTGTTTTATTTACGATTTGTTCAGATACGGAAATAACGTCATTCGTCTAAAAGCTCAAAATCCTTATCGGTAGTTACGTCGATTTATACATTCTTTTAAAAAAATATTTTCCTCTCTCCTCTGTCATTTCCTACGCCCCCCATCCCCTCTCCCCCCCCTTCCCCAGCCTGCCAGTCTCCCGCTGTCACGCTAATGTTTTACACTGCAATGCCATCGTGTTCCCTTCAGGTCAAGCGGGGTGTTCTGAGCTGAAGACTCAATGGCTGTTTTCGTTTTGATTTCCAGTTGTATTTCATTTGGCTAATTATGTCTCGGTCTTTTGATTTTTATTCTTGTTGTTGTTTGTGTTTCTGTTTTTTTTTTTTGTGGCTCCGTTTGTCTGTGGGTCGATGCTTTTTTTTCGTATCTTCTTTCTCTCTCTGTCTCTTTCTTTTAGCCTGTCTGTCTGTCTGTCTCTCTCTCTCTCTCTCTCTCTCTCTCTCTCTCTCTCTCTCTCTCTCTCTCTCTCTCTCTCTCTCTCTCTCTCTCTCTCTCTCTCTCTCTCCCCCCACTCTCTCCCTTTCCCTCTCTCCCTCCCTCTCTCTCCCTTTCCCTCTCTCCCTCCCTCTCTCTCTCTGTCTTCCTTCCTCCCTTCCTCCCTTCCTCTTCCCCTTCCCTCCCTCTCTCTCTGTCTTCCTTCGTATATATATTCACAAATAACGTGTCCACAAATTATCATTGTTCCATGTGCGAGGGCGTTTACTCAGCCTTAGCAATTATCGTTTATTACGTCACTTTCTCCGTCGTTCACTTGTTGCCAGACATTCGAATCTGCATAGTCTATGGCCAACTAGGCGTGTGTGGGAGACAAGAGAACTTTCACAGAAATGGCAACAATGTAGTCTTTTTTTTCGTAAAGGTCAGTGCTGAATAGGCAGCATTTTTCGAAATCTTTATGGGATCCAGTTTTCCTTAATGGTCGTTATCGTCAGCTTCTATCTCAGCATCATTCTTTATTTGAGTCTTATTCTTCTTTATCAAATTAGAGGCGCTATAAAATTTACATCTGGATATTCCTGTTTTTTTCGTGTAGCGTTTAAGCCATTCATATATTGTATATACTTTTTTATCATCCTCTCTTTCTTTTTATTACAAATACCTCACATACCACAAGCCTGACCCGCCAAAATAATAAATGAATAGATAGATTAAACTTAATCATCATTCAGCCAGTATTATAAATTAATATCAATTAAATTTTTATCTTCACAGGGCTTGGTGGAACTGGTGCAGACTTTACAAGATGCCATGGCGGTCGAACAGCAGACTTTCGACAGCCTAACCCAACAGCTGGAACTAGTCACTGACCCCCTTCAACAGCAGAGGCTATCTGCTGCCCTGTGTACTTCCCAGACGAGACTGGCGAGGCTCTGCTCCAGAAATATGAGATGTTTCACACAGGTAAGTGCCGGAGTGGCGGTGTTTTCGGCGTGGATGTTCGATCGTATGAGAGTTGTTATCTCGATTGTTTTCTCTGCCCGTAAATGTTCCTGGGAATTTCTGTGGCGAGATACGTGTTATGCAATTGCGTTATTTACTTTATACATTGGATCCTAAGAGTTATGCATCTTTAAATGCAATCTCAAGTTAGAGTTACAAGCATAAATGAGTGAGACCTCAAAAAAAGGCGTATGAAAGCATAAATGTATGTGCGCACATGTATCTGTATGAATGTTTTTATTTTATATGTATATATATTCATATATATATATATATATATATATATATATATATATATATATATATATATATGGAGAAAGAGAAAAAGAGAAAGAGAAAGAGAGCGAGAGCGGCATAAGTTTTCAAGAGTCACCCCTCACTAAACTGAAAGAGAACGTACCGTCCTGGGACATCAAAGAAAACGTGAGTTGTACTCTAGTGGACTCCCATTTTCCTTTACGCGTTTTTATGAATGAACTCGCCATCTTGTTTAGTCATCCGCTTGGGGCCGTTGCAATTCCCATGAAATTGTTGTCGTGTTTGGAGTAATTGACTCACATTTCAATCATTCATATAAAACGAATTGTAAGAAAACATTCACGCAGTTATACCGACTATATCGGTTTGTCATGAATTCCATTTACTTTATCAAATTAATTGATGCCAAAAATAAAAACAAGATTAAATATCTCGTAACTTAAGAACAATAAATGATCATTTTCTCAGAAGTTTCCAGAGGTTTCCAGTAAGTCTATAATTTTTTTCACATTCGGCGAGAAATACTTGAGTCTATCCTCAACTCGCAAGGTCACGTTGAGGTCACAAAGATGGGGAGTGGCTCTGCAATATGGGTCAGAAAGAGGAGAAGGAGACGGAGGGGACGAGGAGGAAAAGGAGAAAGGGAAAGAGGAGGAGGTGAAGATTATGGAGAAAGGGAAGAAGAAGGAGAAGATGGAGGAGGAGAAAGGGGAGGAGGTGATGAATATGAAGAAAGAGAAGATCAAGAAGGAGGGAGAGGGGGAGGAGAAAGGGGAAGAGGAGGAGGAGAAAAGGAAAGAAGGGGAGGAGGGGGAGATGAAGCAGAAGAAATAACAGAAGGAGGACAAGAAGGCAGTTGCGAAAGTCGAAGAGGGGGAGAAGGAGAAGGACCAGATTTTAAAGAAAATGGGAATGAATTCAATAGATAAAATTCGACAGAAAAACATACGAAAAATAAACAGCAACAATAAAACACATCCCCTTCCCCTACCCCTCCCTCCCAAAGAAAAATATCCGACAAACAAAAAAAAGAAAAGAAAAAAAAACACGCCCCCAACGCCCATAAAAAATCTATCGTTCCGCGCATCAGACGGATGACGTGCAGCGCTACCCCCACACGCAACCCAACCTCCCCCATTCGACCCTCGGAGTAACCCGCATTCCTACGAGCCCGACGGAGGTCACGGATGAATGGAAGCACTTGGAGTCCCTCCTCGGACTCCTCGGACCCCACCCCCTGCGGTCAAGACGTCGATTAAGCGCGCCCGTCGGACTTGTCGTTGGCGGAGGCGCGCCTTCCGAGGACGAGCTCCCCGCTGGGTGCTGGGCTCACTTCCGTTTCGTGTGTGGGGGTGGGGGTGGAGTTATTGAGTAGAGGCATTCTTCAGAGGATGGGGTGGGGTGGGGGATGGGGGATTGTGTGTGAGGAGGTGAAATATTGTGTGTGTTGCATCATCTGTTTGTACTGTGTGTCTGTGTGTGTCTTTGTGTGTGTGCGTGTGTGTTTGTGTGTGTGTGTGTGTTTGTTGGTTCGTGCATATGAGTGTGTGTGTGTGTGTGTGTATGTGTGTGTGTGTATGTGTGTGTGTATGTGTGTATGTGTGTGTGTCTGTGTTTATGTCTAAATATAGATAGATAGTTAGATTGATAGACACGAACATTTCGTTTTCGTAAAATCCGCCTTTTCGTAAATAACGACAATTTACATATCTATAACGAAATGTCATAGCATCATACCACAGTGCACTCAATTGTCTTTTAACTATTCTTTGCTCCTTCCTTTCCCCCACCCCTATTTTCCATATTCCCCCCTCTTCCTTCTCCTCCCTCCTTCACCTTCTCCCTCTCTTTCTCCTCCTCCTCCCCACCTCCCCACCTCCCCTCCTCTTCCCCCTCTCCCCACCTCCCCCTCCTCTTCCCCATTCCCTCTCCCTCCCCCTCCTCTCCCCCCTCCCCCTCCCCCCCCCCCTCCCCCTAAGCCACCCCCTGTGAAACTTTCGACACAACGGCCTGGGGCCGCTTGTCGCTCCATGTGTCTTAGCGACGTCTCAATTCCCTATAGTTTTGCCAACGGGAGGAGGGAGGGAGGCGGGAGAAGGGTGGGGTAGGGAGTAGGGAGGAGCCAGGAAGAGTGGGGTAGGTAGGGGGGAGTAGAGGAAGGAATTGGGGGGATGGGGAGGGAAGAGGAAAGGGTAAGGGAGGGTAGGGGAGGGATAGAGGAAGGGGTAGGGAGGGAGTGAAGGGAAAGGGGGAGGGTAGGGAGGGGGAAGGGGCGGGGAGGGGGTAGAGGAAAGGGGTAGGGGAGGAGTAGGGGAAGGAGTAGGGGTAGGGGTAGAGGAAGGGGTGGGGGAGGGTTAGAGGGAGGGGATAGAGGGAAGGGGTAGGAGGGAGGGGTAGAGGAAGGGGGAGGGAGAGGGAGTAGAGGAAGGGAGTGCAGAGATGGGAGGAAAGGGTAAGGAGGAGGGAAAGGGGTAGGGAGGGAGAAGGGAGTGGGGAAGGGGTGGGGGAGGGGGAGGGAAGGATAGGGGTAGAGGAAGAGGTAGGGGGAGATTAAGGAAGGAAGGGAGGAGAAATGGGGTGGGGGAGAAGGTAGAGGAAAGAGAGTAGGATAAGTGAGTTGGAGTAGGGGGAGGGGTAGAGGAATGGGTAGGGGTAGGGGAGTGGTAGGGGGAGGGATAGAGTAAAGGGTACACTAAAGGGTAGAGTAAGGGGTTGAATAACGAGTAGGGTGAGGGGTTGATTAAGGAGTAGAGTAAAGGGTAGAATAAGGGGTAGTGGGGGTGGTGGGGATAGTAGGGGAAGAGTAAGGAGAGGAGGCTGAATTCCGTCGTGTTTTTTTACGTAAGTTTGTGTGGAAGTAGAGATACTCCCGCAGGCGGACACATATGCATACATGTGTAAAGATACATATTTTTTGCATATATGTACACTTTCTCTCATACATGCACATACAGTCATGTACATATATAAATGCAAACACATACGTATACTCATATACACACAGACACATAGATACAAACACATATAAATATAAACACGCACATAGATACAAACGCATATGAATATAAACACACGCACATAAATACACACACATAAATACACACACACATAAACACACACACACATAAACACACACACACACACACACACACACACACACACACACACACACACACACACACACACACACACACACACACACACACACACACACACACACACACACACACACACACACACACACACACACACACACACACACACTAGCAATAACAAACCTTCAAACGTACCCACACACTCCCGCTGCCCACTCACCCATAACCAAGCAAGGAAGAGCGACGCACGCACGCACGCACGCACACACGCACACACGCACGCACTTCCGGTCAGTCCTCGTAGTGTCTAATTCATTCGCCTCCGCTCATGCCGGCCCACGCGATGCGTCTTCTCGAGACACCACGCCAGGCCAGTTGCTGTTGAACCCCCCACCACACACCCACCCCTTCCACCCCGACACCTTAGCCCGCAACTCCTTCCCTCCTTCCCCCCTCTCCCCTCCCCTCCCTCGCGGACACCAGACCCCACGCCCCTCCCTCCCCCTCTCTCCCCTCCCCTCCTCATGCCCTATCTGCCACACCCTCCCTCCCTCAGGATTCCACCCCCTCCCCCTCCCTCTCCCCCTCCCCCTCACTCATGGACACCACACCCCACCTCTCCCCTTCCCTCCCCGACCCACGACCAACACATGCCTCCATGTCGGTTTCTTTCTTTTTTCCTTCTCTCTCTCTCTCTTTCTATCTTTCTTTCTTTGTTTTTTCTTTCTCTGTCTCTCTATCTTTTTCCTTTCTTTCTTTCACTCTCTGTCTTTCTCTTTTATTCTCTCTTTTACTCTCTCTGACTCTGTCTCTGTCTGTCTGTCTCTCTCTCTCTCTCTCTCTCTCTCTCTCTCTCTCTCTCTCTCTCTCTCTGTCTATCTCTCTCTCTCTCTCTCTCTCTCTCTCTCTCTCTCTCTCTCTCTCTCTCTCTCTCCTTTTCTTCTTCATCCTCTTCTTCTTCTTCTTCTTCTTCTTCTTCTTCTTCTTCTTCTTCTTCTTCTTCTTCTTCTTTCTCCTTCTTCTCCTCCTCCTCTTCTCCTCCTCCCCTTCTCCTCCTCCTCCTCCTCCTCCTCCTCCTCCTCCTCCTCCTCCTCTCTCTCTCTCTCTCTCTCTCTCTCTCTCTCTCTCTCTCTCTCTTTCTCTCTCTCTCTCTCTCTCTCTCTCCCTCCCTCCTCCCTCCTCCCTCCTCCTCCTCCTCCCTCCCTCCTCCCTCCCTCCCTCCCTCCCTGCCTCCTCCAACATCCTTCTTTTTTTCTCTATCTCCCATTCGCTCTTCCTCCGTGCTTGTGTCAGCGCAAGTACTTTGACACGGGCAAGCACTGTGTTCGGGTCGTCAGCCTGTCAGTCAGAATCTCCGCCATCTTGGTTTTGATAAGAGAATATGGAGGAGGGAATGATAACGGTGGAGATAGAGATAGGGGAAGATAGAGGGTATGCTTGGTTATATGTGTATGTTTGTATGCTTGGAGATTTGATTGATGGGTTGATAGATGGAGGGATAGATGGATAGATAGAGTGGCGGCTGGGTTGCGTTTTAAGATAAGAAATGGGTTTGTAAATGATAATAAACTAATGGTATTTAGTTTGGGACTTGTCAAAGTATCATTGTTAAAGTGTTGTTGACCTACTTCAAAATGTAATAACAGTCAATTAAGATGACAGAAAAAAGTTGTAATACAATCTACAAAACTCTCACTGTGTTCTTCACTGTAATCTGAACAAAATAACGTTTGAATTATTATTTGAAAATGGACATGATTTGAATTAATTTATCCATAATTTCCGGACCAGTCGAACATTTCACGGTGCTAATGCCAGACTTTCGGATATAAACAACAATTAACGAAACGGATGACGTCACACGCGCATACCGAAAGCACCGATTGAAGGTATCATAAATACCACGATGGTATCAGAATCCTCATAAATTGGATTCGATCCCGCATTTCGGGGATCAGATCCCTCTCCCGACGCCATCGCCGCCTGGCAGCTGTCACTTTATGATTCTCCAACGCTATCATTTCCTCTCCATATTGTACTAAGAAAAACGGAATTCACTCACTGATTCCCTCACACAATACCCTTCATCACATCGAAATCCCATTCAGAAACGAGACAGCGACGAAAAGGATGATTTGAAAGAGAGAGAGAGAGAAAAAAAAGGAAGAGATAAAGATATCAAAAGCTCCCGCCTCGACGCAAGATGGCGCGCGGAGCTTGATGGAGTGTAGCGAATTTGAAGCGTAATATACGATAATATATTCCCGGCCATAAATACCGTGAAGTCCACAATACATATTTTATAGAGGCACAGAAGGGGCCAGAGCGAGACTATTATGGCCATCAGAAGGAAAATAAGACTATGATTTGCTGATTTTTTTCACAATTGACATGACCCATTTTCTTTAATTATCTTCAAAATAGCGATTGGTAATATCTTCAAGGAGAAAGATAGAGGAAATTTACGATTCGTGAAAATGCCAAATGAAAAGAGAGAAGAAGAGAGGGAAAGGAGGAAGAAAAACAAACAAGAAAAAAAAACAGACAGAAACGGATATAAATAGGCAGAAAGAGAGAGAGGAGAGAGAGAAAAGCGAAATGCAAAATCCACTCCCCTGCCAGGATCCCGCCACAAGCTCGTTTTAGCGCAAGTTTAAGGTTTGGCGACGTTGGAAATGGCAGAGCTGTAATCCTGCCTGCCGACAGTGTGACCAGAACACGCCGCCCTCGCAAAAACCCTTCAACACTCAATGCAATCTCGCTCTGGAAGGGTTCGATCTCTGGGCTCGGGTTGGCTATAGTGTCGTGGTGGATTTTTGATGGCGAGTAGATTGATGTTTTGATATCGGTATTTTTTTTATTGTGAATTTTAATTTTGAACGTTAATTTTATTTTATTTTATTATTATTATTTTTTTTTTGAATTCGCTAATGCAGTTCCTTATATGTCTGTCTACGTGGAATTTTGTTTGCATTTTGTGAAACTGGGAAGGAAGGTAAAAGGACAGGAAAATAGAAAACAAATGAAAAGACAGAAAGAAGAGCAAATAACTTCAAAAATGTTCATCTGATAGAAATCACCTTTGAAGGAAAAGAGGTGAACAGACATTGCCAATATATAAGAAAAAAAAAAACAGCAAATGAAACCTAAACCTGCACCGACGCTGACGCTTACTTCACATGACATGACCAACACCGGTATATAAAAGAGAAAAAGTTAGCTAGTATAAAGGCCACCCAGCAGCACTACTCACACTTTTGGTATTATATTGACTTAGGTTTCTGATGTTTCACGTTTCTGTGGCATTTTATCTCCCGACCTTGAGAGAGTTGTGTACCTGGGGAGGGGCAGAGTGGTGGAGAGTGGGAGGTAGGGGTGGGTGGGGGAGGATTGTCAGGAAGTGTGGGAAGTGGTGGGGGCTAGGAGGGAGTGGGGGGGGTGGGTGGGGGCCGACATGCTGGGAGAGTGGGGAGGCGAGAGTGGTGGGGGAGTGGGGGGTGGCTTGCCCTTCCCTTACCCACTTTGGGAGGAAGTGACAGTGCCTTCCTTCCCCCTTCGGTCTTGCCCAAAAGGTGGGGCTTCTCGGAGCCTCCTTTATAAGGATTCGCAGACTATGCAAATTAGGTAAATCGGAGATATCACGCGGTTTATGGATGTGTTCGACTACACTCCAAATCTCAAAAAAAAAGAAAAAAAAATTGAGGTGTGTTTATGTGTGTATGTATATATGTATATGTGTGTGTGCGTGTGCGTGTGCGTGTCCGTGTGCGTGTCCGTGTCCGTGTGCGTGTGCGTGTGCGTGTGTGTGTGAGTGTGTGTGTGTGTGTGCGCGTGCGTGCGTGTGTGTACGTGCGTGTGTGTGTGTGTGTCTGCGTGCGTGTGTGTGTGATACTTAAACCCCCCCTAAAATCACTTGAGAATGATCATCACCCCCCCCCCCAAGTCATCATCATCACCACTTCACCATCACCATCGCAATCATCATCATTTTCACCAACCACACTAGAACAAAAAAAAAATAATAATAATAAAAAAAAATAACAAACAGTAAACAGATATTTAGATAACAGAATAAAAAGGGCCAAAAATTATGCATATCATCCAAGCACAGAATGTAAACAAACCTATAAAATGCACATAACGTATTCATGAAACCCCAAAAATACTTTAGAAAAATGAATGACAAATCCACGAACTTTGGTCAGGATCAGACAGCGAAACCTTAGCAAAGTTCTGAATGCGAAAAGAATTTGTAAATCAACACAATGATGATATTGAATATGATATTCAAATGATTCTACGTCGATGCATGATGATGATAACAGTGAAAATGATAGTAATAATTATTGTTTTTATTTTTATTATTTTCTTTTTGTTATTATTATTAATTATTATTATTATTATTATTATTATTATTATTATTATTATTAATTATTATTATTATTGTTAATTATTATTATTATCATTAATATCATCATCATCATCATCATCATCATCATCATTATTATTATCATTGTTGTCTTTATTATTATTATTATTATCATTATTATTATTATTATTATTGTTATTATTGTTATTATTATTATTATTATTATTATTATTATTATTATTATTGTTATTAATATTATTATTTTGACTTTTCGTTTCTTCAGGAAATTTAATCTTGTTTTTCTTCAACCTTCATGTCTCGACTTATGCTTGTTTTCTCACTCTTCTGTATATATTTAGTATGGCACATCCCTTCTCTTTAGTTCTTTTCATCCTTCTTTACCTCCTATCTATCTATCCTATCCTTCTTTCTCTCATATATTTTTAATTTCTTTGTCCCACTATACCGCATCCCCTCTGTATTTCTTCTTTTATCAATTTTATCCCCAATTCTCTTGTCTCTTTCTTCTCATCCGTATTTCTCATTCTTTACCATTCTTTTATTCTCTTTCTGCGTAATACTCCCTTTTTGCCCTCTCCACTTACTCTAACCCCCCACCCCTCCTCTTTCCTTCCTCTCCCTTTTCCTCTCTCCCCCTCCTATTTCTCCTATTCTTTCTCTCTCCCTCTTCCTCCATCTTCCTCTCCAATCTGCTACACTCTTTGTCCTTCTACTCCTCTTCCTTCTCCCTAACTCCCCCCCCTCCTTTGTTCCTCCCTCACTCCCACGTCACTCTTTGCCCTATTCCTCTCCATATAATTCCTACTATCACTCCTCCCTCTTGTCCTCTCCCTCTCCCTCCTCCCCCCCCCCTATCCTCCTCCCTTGTCCTCTCTCCCCTCCTTTTGTCCTTCCCCCTCACCCTCACCCTTATCCCCCTCCCCCTATCCTCCTCCCTCTTGTCCCTCCCCCTCTCCCCCTCTCCCTTCTACCTCTCCCTCCCTCCCCCCTATCATTCCTCCCTCTTGTCCTCTCCCTCCTCCCTCCTCCCTCCCCCTCCCCCCTCCCACCCCCTCCCCCTCCCCCCTATCCTCCTCCCTCTTGTCCTCTCCCCCTCCTTTTGTCCCTCCCCCTCTCCCTCCTGCCATCCCCACCCCTCCCCACCCCTCCCCCCACCCCCACCCCGCCCCACCCACACACCCCGCCCATGAGAGGCGTGGCCGGACTTGCAATCGTAGACACTCGTGGAACTCTACTTCAAGGAGCTGGACCTCAATAGGGGGGAGGGAGGGAAGGGAGGAGGGTGCTCCTGAGAGAGGTCAGATCGGGAAGGGGAGTCGAGGTAGAGGAAAGGAGGGGGAAGAAGAGGAAAGGAGGTAAGGGAGAGGGAGGGAAAGGGGCTGGGGAGGAAGGAGAAAGGGGGAGGGGAAGGGAGAGGTAGAGGAGGGAGGAAGAGAGTCGAGGAGTAGAGGGGAAGGAGGAGGAAAGAGAAGGAGGCGAGGGAGGAGGAGAGGAGGAAGAAAGTCAGAGATGGAGGAAGAGAAGGGGGAGGAAGGAGGTAAGGGAAGGAGAGGAGAAGAAGAGAGGAGGAGTGAGAAGAAAGGAGGGGGAGAAAGAAAGGATGGAGGCAGAGGAAGGAAGAACAGAGGGGGAAGAATGGGTGAGGAAGAGGAAGAGGAAGGGTAGGGAGGGGGAAGAAACAAGGGAGTAAATATGGGAAGGGAGGAGTTAGAGGGAAGGGAAAGGGATGAGGAGGAGGCAAAGGGGGGGGGGGAGGAGGGAGCAGATTGCAAAGGTGGATACATGGGATGGACAGCCCCCCCTCCCCCCATGACGGCAATCTGTGCACGGATAAACAAAAAAAAAGTCTTTTGTTTTTGTCCTTCTCAATGTTGCAGCTGTTATTGTCACTATTATCGTTATTATGTTCGGTATCATTATTGTCATTACTATTACCAGCATCATTGTTGTTATTGTCATCATTATTATCATTATCATAATTGTCGGTGGGGTTATCATCATCATCAATCATCATCAATTATCATTATCACCATAGTCCTCATCATTACTACCATTACTACGACTACAAATTATAATAATAATAATGATAATGATGATGATATCAATACTGTCATTATCACTATGACCATCACTATATTTATTGTTATCATCACAATTACAATGATCCGTATTATGTATGTTATCAACACTGTTATTGCGATCATTTTTGTTGTTATAACAATCATCATTATTGTCGTTATTATTGGTACTATAGCTACTACTACTGTCATTTTTCTATCATTATTATTAGTAGTACTAATTGTATTGTACCATCATTATCATTATTATCATAATTTGTGTGAAATTGAGTGTGTGCATATATATATGTGTGTATAATTATGTGTGTGTGTGTGTGTAAATGCATATATATATATATATATATATATATATATATATATATATATATATATATATATATATATATGTGTGTGTGTGTGTGTGTGTGTGTGTGTGTGTGTGTATGTGTGTGTGTGTATATATGTATAAAAAAAAAATATATATATATATATATATATATATATATATATATATATATATATATATATATATATATATATATATACACGTACATGAACCCAAAGGAAAAACTCGCAATGAGTAAGATGAAAATATATGAGGAGCAAACTATTAGCACAGGCTATAAATTCCCTTCGAAAATACACTAGATGATGTATAAATAACAAATATGTTTACTTTGGGATGCAAATGCTAAAGAAACTCACCTTGAAATTATTCTACCCGAGAGAGAGAGAGAGAAAGAAAAAAAAAAAGGAAAATGAGTTAGTATTATCTCAAAGAGACTCTCCAGATGAAATACGGCCCGGGTGATACACAAGAATAGGTACAAGTGCATGCGCGTTGGGTACGTTGGCAGGGTACGGTGCAGGGGTTACAGGGGGTGTAGGGGGAGGGGGAGGGGGGGTGAGAGGCTATACCGACACGTACCTCAGTCTCATTAGGTCCAGGACGACTGTAGTCCGGAGTGGAGTAAGGTCGACGTCGATTCCAGGAGGTAGAGTCGAGTGAAAGAAAAAAGCTAGAGAACCCACAGGTTATACCAAGGCAGTGAGGTATTCTGATTCATGTGTTTCCGCAGAGGCCCCGGGGGGGGCTGGGGGGGGGGGGGGGGGGAGGGGGGGAAACAGCATCGTTACACGCAATCTCACAAGGGTGTGGTGTTGTGGTCGTGTGTGGGGAAGGAGGAAGGGGGTGGGATGGGGGGGGTGTGGGGGTGGTTGTGGGAGCGGTGAGGTTCCAGAGGGGCTTTTATCTTCCAGGTTGGGGCTTTAGGGTGTGGGATGCGGTGATTCTTCTCAGTCTCTCTCTCTCTCTCTCTCTCTCTCTCTCTCTCTCTCTCTCTCTCTCTCTCTCTCTCTCTCTCTCTCTCTCTCTCTGTCTCATCTCTTTCTCGCTCTCTTTCTTTCCTCTTACTTTCACTTTGGGCGTCTTCATTATTTCTGTCTCCTTTCTAACATTCGGTTTCGCCCATTCTCTATTTCTTTCTCTTTCTGTCTGTTTGTTGGTGTTTTATCTGTCTCCCTCTATGTCAGGAAGTGTGTATGTGTAACCTTCTTTGCCTCCCTCCCTCAAATCTATCTCTCTGTCTCTTTGTCTCTTTGTGTGTCTGCTCTCTCTCTCTCTCTCTCTCTCTCTCTCTCTCTCTCTCTCTCTCTCTCTCTCTCTCTCTCTCTCTCTCTCTCTCTCTCTCTCTCTCTCTCTCTCTCCCTCTCTCTCTCTCTCCCTCTCTCCCTCCCTCCCTCCCTCCCTTCCTTCCTACCTATTTTCCTACTTCCTACCCTCCCTCCTTCCTTCCCTTTTCCCCTTCCCTCCTTCCTTCTTCCCTCCCTCTCACTCCCTCACCCTCCTTCCCTGCCTCTCTCTCTCTCCCTCTCTTTCTCCTTTCTCGATAATCGTGATGGTCAAGGAAGGGGGTGGGGTGTGGGGGTGGGGGTGGTCCGGTCTGGTCACCTCCCTATCCCCGAGTCTTGATCTTATCGCGGGCGCACTTCCGCTTACCTCTTGAGCAGGGCGGTGTCTCGGGCGTGTGTGTGTGTGTGCGTGTGTATGTGTGGTGTGTGTGTGTGTGTACGTGTGTGTGTGTGTACGTGTGTGTGGTGTGTGTGTGTGTGTGTACGTGTGTGTCTGTGAGTGAGTGTGTGTGTGAGAGAGAGAGAGTGTGTGTGCATGTGTATGTTTGTGTGTTTGCCATTGTGTTTGTATGTGTGTGTACGATTGTCTTTTATATACGTACGTACCTATCTATGCTCTTAAATGTATAAACATAACATAAAACACAGAAAAACTATGCTCTTAAATATTTAAAAGAACGAACATAAAACACAGATAAAAAGAAAAACAAAACACCCAGATCCCGACATTCTCAAGACCAGACCACGAAGGAAACAAACGCAGCAGCCGAGACAAGGTCAAGCAGGAGGCACGAGACGTCGGGGGAGAACAGCTGACAGGTGCGAAGCGACACTCTAACTCCGGGTCGGATTGTGGCGAGGACGGCGGTGGTCCCACGAGCGTTCCCAGAGGAGTGACTCTCCGATTCTCTAAGGATTTGGGGAGCTAAGGGATTCGAGGAACAATTAAAAGGGGGAATGGAAGGGATGCGACGACTATTACGTCAGTGGATGGCGGTGTAAATTCGCCGGGACTGCGAGACGACACAACGAAACCCGTATTTAATGGATTCCACTGGACCCGAAGACGACGCGCGAGGAGGCTCTTGTTTGGGTTGTTCATGATGGCGAAGGTCGTGGACGATAGGCATTTGGGAAATTGTATTTATTCGTATATTCGTGGTCATATATATATATATATATATATATATATATATATATATATATATATATATATATATATATATAAATGTATGTTTGTATGTCTTTATGTATGTACGTATAGACTGATATATATTTCAAACATACAGAAATATATATGTATACACACACACACACACACACACACACACACACACACACACACACACACACACACACACACACACACACATATATATATATATATATATATATGAGAGAGAGAGAGAGAGAGAGAGAGAGAGAGAGAGAGAGAGAGAGAGAGAGAGAGAGAGAGAGAGTTAAGCAAAGCGTCCATTATGAGCCTGAACTGACATGGAAATATTAAATACTTAATATTAGACGCCCCTTTGCTTTTGCTTGTTTCTTACATCTTATGTTTTTTTCCGCTTTCGCAAACTCTTTCTTTGTTTAGTTTTTCTATTTCCTGGTGGTTTTCCTTTTTCTTCCTCTGTTTCTCCCTTCTTTTCCTCTGCACGTCTTCTTCTTCTTCTCCATCATCATCATCATCATCCTTCTTGCAATCTCATTCTTCCTCTTCTTCATCTTTCTCCTCCCTCTTCTTTTCGCCCCCCTCCTCCCCTCCCCTCCCCTCCGCCCTTCCCTTTACCACACCTATCTTTCTTTCTTTCATTCCACCCCACCCCTCCTTTCACCGCCCCCCTCTACGCCCCACCCCCACCCCCACCCCGTAAGGCCAAGGGTTGGAGGGTGAGGTAACGAACGAGGCCCCTGTGATCACCCTTGGGCACCCCGGGCGATAAATATGCCTATGTTAGCCTTCCCCTTCCTGATACCCCTACCCCTAGCCCCTTCCCCTGCCTCCCTAGCTCCCCATCAGTCCCTCCCTCTCCCCGTTTTCCATTCCCCTTCTCATCTCTCTCTTCTCTCTACTTTCCTTTCTCTTCTCTTTTCTCTCCTCTCTCCCTTCTCTTTTCTCCTCTATCCCTTCTCTTCTCTTCTCTTTTCTCTTTTCTCTTTTCTGTCTACTCCACCTCTTACTCCTGTCGAGATTCCCACTGCCCCTTCTCTTGGCCTCTCTTATTCCTCCTTCCATCTAGTCTTTCATCTTTCGTCGATTCTCTCTTTTCTTTCTTCCTCCCATCTCCTCTTTTTCATTCCCCTTCTTCTTCTTCTCTCTCTCTCTCTCTCTCTCTCTCTCTCTCTCTCTCTCTCTCTCTCTCTCTCTCTCTCTCTCTCTCTCTCTCTCTCTCTCTCTCTCTCTCCCTCTCTCTTCTCTCTCTCTCTCTCTCTCTCTCTCTCTCTCTCTCTCTCTCTCTCTCTCTCTCTCTCTCTCTCTCTCTCTCTCTCTCTCTCTCTCTCTCTCTCTCTCTCTCTCTCTCTCTCTCTCTCTCTCCACTTGTTTTTTTTTCTTATTTCTCTACCATTTTCTTGTAAATTCTTACGAAGAGTAATAGGTGTCTGGCGATACCGGCAATGTCTGAGAGAAAAAAAAATAGTTTGGTTGCTCAGGAAAAGTGGACTTGTTGCAAATGCACGCAAGAGGGAAAGAGAAAATCAAGAATAAAGAGAAGAGAAAACCCAAGGTGATAAAATTGGTGCGAGAGATGAGCCGATATCACCAGTGGGAGAAATGCCAAAAGGGGGAATGAGAAGAAGAGAAGAAGAAGGAAAAGATGGGAAAAAAATGCAACGGAAAATACAAGAACGTTATTAAAAGATATATTAATTCAAAAGAAAGAAAAAAAAAATAACAACGCAACGTTCTCTGTTCTCCACTATTCCCCCAATCTCATCTTTCCAATAATTCTGTTATCCGTTCTTATCACCTTCCTCTGCCAATTCTTTCTCCTTGCATTCCCCGAGAGAACAATGTCTCTATCTTCTTATCTTTCAAGATTTCGACGTCTTAGGCTCCCTGTGTCTTCTTCGGCGTCTCACAACATAAACTCTGGATTTCGTTGTTGTTGTTTTGTTGTTGTAAGCGACTCGTTTGTCCCGTAAACAAATCGGAGGACTTTTTCATCTGTTTTCCTTTTTCTTAATTTACAGATTTCTTTTCCCCTCTCTTGTATGCTTTCTTATGTTTTTTTTTCTTTTTGTTTTTCTTTTTTCTGTTCTCGTTTCGTTATTTTATTTTTATTTTTGTTTTGTTTTTTCTCTTTGATTTCTTCTTTCCTCTATTTTTCATCTTGCACATTCAATCTATTTATTTTTGTTACTTTCCTTCCTTCTCTTATATTCAGATAAATCCTTAGTTTCCCGTTTGAAAAATAAAGGATTTTGATTGTATATACATCCATACACATACATTCATGCATATGCATATATATATATATATATATATATATATATATATATATATATATATATATATATATACATAAATTCACGATACAAATTTATTATATTTTTCGTTTTGAAATGATTTTGGAAAATTCTTGGATTGTTTTTTCACATATTCCTTGCATACCTCCTGACGTCACAGTGGTGGTTGAAATCTTGCTTTGATTGACAATATCCGGTTCAGAAAGTATTTCTCGATAGGTAATTAAACACATTTTGTATGGCTTGTCACGTTCTTCTACGCGTGTGAGGTCCTGTTCCTTTCTTTGTCTTTCTCTTTATCTCTCCGTCTTTCTGTCTTTATGTTTACCTCTCGTATAACACACGTAAACATTTATTTAACCATGGTTCTTCATTACAATTATAAATATCTTTTTGTTTTTATCTATCCATCAGCCTTACCAAGCCACTCATCTATTTCTCACGACCCTCCTCCATCTATCCTTCCTTCCTTCCCCGATTTCGTTCTCTCTGACCCACCTCCTTCATCCATCGCATTCTCCATCCCAGATTTCATTCTCCCTCCTTCCCCGATTTCGTTCTCCCTCCATCTCCGTCCTTCCCCGATTTCGTTCTCCCTCAGCCGTCGCCCTCCTCCACCTATCTCTCCATCCCCGATTTCGTCCTCCCTCCAACCCATCTCCCTTCTCCCCCGATTTTTCTCTCCTTCTGGCCCACCTCCCTCCTTCACCCATCTCTCCGTCCCCAATTTCGCTCTCCCTCCATCTCCCTCTCTCCCCGATTTCGTTATCCCTCCGACCAATCTCCCTCCATCTTCCTCTTTCCCCGATTTCATCCTCCCTCACCCAACGCCCTTCTCCACCCATCTCTGCGTCCCCAATGTCGCTCTCCCT
>NC_091571.1:33429045-33431545 GCF_042767895.1 Penaeus vannamei | reverse complement strand
AAACAAGGGTATCATAAACCCAACACAACTCATTAATTCATATCTCATTCACCACAAGGTTTATATCATTAACAGAGACGGCAGCCCATGGTCCTCTCGCGGGGTTGCAGAAGCTCCATGGCAAGGTTTTATTTCCATTAAGAATTATAACTTTTTTTTCGTTTTATTTGCAACAAGGAACATGAATAGGAAAATTGATTATTTCGATTATCGTTTCCTCTGTCTGTGATTATTATTATTTTACTTCTGAATCTTGATTTACTTCTTTTCCCACTTCTTCGTCTTCTCTTCCGTACTCTTTTATTTTATTTATTATTCTTCCTCTTCCCTCCTCTCTCCCCCTCTTCTTCCTTCTTCCTTCCTCGTTCCTCCTTCTCCTCTTCCTCCTACCTCCTTCCTCCTTCCTCCTCTTCCCTCCCTCCTCCACCTCTTCCCTCCTCCTTCCTCCTCCTCTTCCCTCCCCCCTCCCCCCTCCTCTTCCCCTCCTCCTCCTCCTTCCTCCTCCTCTGTCCATTCCATCTTCCCAGTTGACTACCCACGCTCTGGACGAGATCTAAGCCCGTTATGATATGGATGCTGGCCACGCCTTTTATGGGGGGAGGGGGAGGGGGAGGGGGAGGGGGGAAGGGGGAAGGGGGAGAGGGAGGGGGGAAAGGGGGAGGGGGGAGGGAGGGGAAGGGCGAAATGGGGAGGGGGGAAAGGGGTAGGGGAGGGGGGTGGGAAAGGAGGAAGGGAGACGGGAGGGGTGGTGGGGCTCAGGGGGAAGGGGGGAGTGGGGGAAGGGTTGGGAACTACAGGAAGGGCTTTAGGAGATGATGGGTAGAGGGTGGAAGGGGTGGAAGGGAGGGGATGAGGGGGTGAGGGGGGTGAGGGAGTGGGGAAGGGGTTGGGAAGGGGGTTAATAACAGGGAGGCTTCCAGGAGATGTGAGGAGTGGAGAGCGAAGGGAAGGTGGAGGGGGAGGGGGAGGGGAAAGGGGGAAGGGGGGGGGGATAACAGGGAGAGGGAGAGGGGGAGGGGAAGAAAAGATAAAAGAAGTGGAAGATGAAAGAAAAGTATGAAAAGAAACAGATATGAGAATGAGGAAGAGAAATATATAGATAGATATAGATAGATAGATAGAGGGGAAGAGAGAGAGAGAGAGAAAGTGATAAACAAGGAAGTAACAAGAGGCGATAGTCTATTTAGTGTGTTTATCTGAGCGAGAACATTAATGTGTGAAGGGGGGTGGAGGGGAGGGAGGAGTGAGAGGGAAGGAGAAGGAGTAAATAAATAAGGAGGGAAGAGAGGGGGAGGAATGATAAGGTCGGATTGGAAAGAGTGAAAGAAAGAAAGGGAAAATGTAAAAAAAATATATAATGTCCATTTCGTTTTGATCGTATTCTTCTTACTATTTTTTTTTCTCTGTTTTATTTTCACTTGTTTTTCGTTTCATCTTTCTTTTTCTTTTTCTTCCGTAATTAATTTTATTGCCCTTCTTCTCTTTCTTATTTCCTTTCTTGTTTTTTTCAACCTTTTTTTTCTTTTTCTCTGTCGTTTTACCTTTTCGTTTCTCTTTCCTATTCCCTATCTCTCAGTTTGTGTGTATGTGTGTGTGTGTATGTGTGTGTGTGTGTGTGTGTGTGTGTGTGTATGTATGTATGTGTGTGTAGGTGTGTGTGTGTGTATGTGTGTGTGTGTGTGTATGTATGTGTATGTATGTATGTATGTGTGTGTGTGGGTGTGTGTATGTATGTGTGTGTGCGTGTGTATGTATGTGTGTGTGTGTATTTCCATTATCTCTATCTCGGTCTACGTCTTGCAACATATCTCTTCCTTACTTAAAAAACACAACCACCAAACTAAACATTATACCACCATTAAAAAAAAAGAATAAATAGGTTCCTTCCCACCCTCGAAGGTGGAACGGCCCGCCCGCGCGCCCACACCCACCCCCCTGAGGATACGGATTCCCTACGCCTAGGTCCTTCCCGATCCCCCCCCCCCAAAAAAAAAAAAAAAAAATTCTCTCAGATCGCCCAGTCTTCAAGGATTCTCGAGATCCTTGTTTTGTCTTTTTTGGGGAATTGATTTTTACGTGGTTTCTTATGGGGTGGAGCTTATGGGTATATAGATTAGTTGAAATATGTATACATAGCATGTATTTGTGTGTGTGTGTCACAGTCAAACACACACACACACACACACACACACACACACACACACACACACACACACACACACACACACACACACACACACACACACACACACACACACACACACACATATATATATAGAGAGAGAGAGAGAGACAGACAGACAGACAGACAGACAGACAGACAGACAGACAGACAGACAGACAGACAGACAGACAGAGAGACAGATACAGAGAGAGAGAGAATGGATATACAGATAGATAGATATAGATATAGGCAGACATGTAGACAGATAAACAGATAGATAGAAAAAGGCAGACATATATACAGATAGATAGATAGATAGATAGATAGATAGATAGA
>NC_091571.1:33421545-33424045 GCF_042767895.1 Penaeus vannamei | reverse complement strand
AGAGAGAAAGAAAGAAAGAAAGAAAGAGGAAGCATCACTGACTCAAAAGGAAAACAAATAATATTGAAGTGACAATAATTTCCTCATAAGAAGGTGACATGGTTAAGTTTTATTTCTTACTCACCTCACATACCCTCCCTCCCTCCCTCCTCACCCTTCCCCCCCCCCCCACCCTTTTTTTTAAACCCCCTGGGAAGAACAATCAGCAGGGGGATAGGGAGCGAAGTTGGGGGGGAAGGGTGATATTTCTCTGTCACCCTGTAGACCCAGGGAGTTTAAAGGGAGAGATCGTATCTTTCTGTACGCCGGATATTCACCCTTTCCTCCCTCCGCCCTTCTTGCCACATCCACCCTTAACCACCTCTTGTTTTGTTTCCTTTACCATTTCTCCCCTTAACTGTTCACCCTTTCCTCTCTCTCCCCTTCCCCCCACCCTTCTCCATCCCCTATTCTTCACTCTTCCCTCTCTACCCTTTTTCCTTCACCCTTTTCCAACTTCATCCTTTCCCAACTTCACCCTTTTCCATCCACTCCCTTTTCCAACCACTCCCTTTTCCAGTCTCACCCTTATCCCTTTCAACTCCATTCACCCTTCACTATTCACCCTCCCCCTGATACCCAGGATACCATACGCTGCTATAGGGTGCGTTTCTTTAAGAAGGGGGGGGGTAGGGAAGGGGTAGAGGGGGGAGGTGGGAATGTGAGATCTTGTAATGCTGTAATAATTCATAAGAACTAAGACAAAGAAATTATGAACGTTTTCTTTTTCTCTTATCCTATCTATCCCTTTCTCTTTTTCTCTCTATCTCTCTCTCTTACTTTTTCTTTCTCTTTCTTTCTCTCGCTCTCTCTCTCTCTCTCTCTCTCTCTCTCTCTCTCTCTCTCTCTCCCTCTCTCCTCTCTCTCTCTCTCTCTCTCTCTCTCTCTCTCTCTCTCTCTCTCTCTCTCTCTCTCTCTCTCTCTCTCTCTCTCTCTCTCTCTCTCTCTCTCTCTCTCTCTCTCAACAGATCTTTTAGCTTCCTAAACTGAAACAGTGAAAAGGCATAGTGTACGTCTGTGTCTGTTTGTTTACGCGTACATGTGCGTTTCGTTGAGCTGCGATTACATCAGCATTTTACTCGAAGACCTTTCAACGTTGTGCATTGTTCTGTGTACCGAGAATTATCTTTTTTTCTCTCTCTTCTTCTTTTTGTTACTTATCTTAGTGTATGCTACATTTCTTTTCTTCGGTGATAGTAAGAGGAATTAGAAATTTATCAAATGAATAATAACTTTTTATTGTTTTTTCTGCATATAACCATAAAAAAGAATTATTCTTTTGTTCTCTCTCTCTTCTTCTTTTCGTTACTTATCTTGCGTGTTCATTTTGTCTCAGTTGGTGTAGTATATGCTACTTTTTCCTCGGTAATAGTAAAAGGAATTAAGAATTTATCAAATGAATAAACGATTACTATTTATAGATTTTTTTCTGCATAAAACCATAAAAAAGTTAACCTAAAAATAAGTTTTCTTTCTCTCTGCTCATGTCTCCCTCCCCCCCCCACCCTACAGCCTTACCCCTATCTCTCTCTCTCTCTCTTTTACCTTCCCTAGAAAAAAAAATATATATGTATTAAAAAAAATCATGTTTTATTATTTTACTCGTCTGGCCATCCCCTACCCTACCCCCTACCCCCCAGGCCTTCAAAAAGGTTTATCTTCCCATAATAAAGTAAAAAATAAAATAAAAGTAAAAATGACCGTACTGCCAATCATACTTTTGTTTAAATATAAATGAATAAACAAATAAATAAATGTGTATATGTAAATGCTTGTTTATTTATTTATTTATTTATCTATTTGTTTATTTATACACACACACACACACACACACACACACACACACACACACACACACACACACACACACACACACACACACACACACATATATCTATATATATATATATATATGTGGCTTTTATATATGTGTGTGTGTGTATGTTTGTTTGTGTGTGTGTGAGCTCTGCGTGTGTAATAGGTGTGTGTGTGTGTCTGTTACTGTGTTTGTTTGTATGTATCCACGCATGTGTATGTATGTGGCTTTCGTGTGTGTGTGTGTGCGTGTGTGTGTGTGTGTATTTGGGTACCCTCTCGCCCTCCTTCCCTCCCTTATGTTTATATCCGTTTGTATTTCTTTTTACATGCACATATCTGCATGTGTGTGTGTCTGTTCGGGTGTGTTTGTTTGTATGTATACATATGTATTTACAAGTCTAGGTGTATGGCCTTTCTACCTTCCTTCCTCTCCCTGCTTTCCATCCTCTCGCCCTTCTTCCCTCCCTTCTTTCTCTTCCTCCCTCCCTCCCTCCCCTTTTCTCCCTCCTTCCTCACCTCCCCTTTCACCCACTCCCTCTCCTTTCTCCCTCCCTCCCTCTCCTTCCTCCGTCACCTCCCTCCCTCCCACTCCCTCTCCTTTCCTCCCTCCCTCCTCTCCCTCCCCTTCCTCCTTTCCCTTCCT
>NC_091571.1:33409045-33416545 GCF_042767895.1 Penaeus vannamei | reverse complement strand
TTGCCTCTTGACCTCTCCTCGGGGGCATGGGGACCCGTGCATGGCCGCTGACCGTCGGTAAATCATTTCCAGATCCTCCTTTCGCGATCGGAAGCTTTTTAAAGGTATCGGGATCTTCCTTTTCGCGATCAGGAGGTACTTAATGGTATCGGGATCCTCCTTTCGCGGTCTCAAGGTTCTTAATGGTATCGGGATCCTCCTTTCGCGGTCTCAAGGTTCTTTAAGGTATTCAATCCCTTGGTCTCTATAGAATAAGTGGTTTCGAATTCCTTGCGTCTGATCTTCTTTTGTTTTGCGATTTTTTGCGGTGCGAGGTGGGGGATGGGATCATTTCCTTTGCCTTTATTGAAATCGTGGTATTGGGATGGGGAATTCATGAGAATCCACAGAGGAAGCGGAACAAGAAACACACACACACACACACACACACACACACACACACACACACACACACACACACACGTACGCACACGCACACGCACACAAACACATGCACACGCACGCACATGCGCACGCACACGTACGCAGACACACACACTCACACGTACGCAGACACACACACACACACACACACATACACACACATACACACACACACACACACACACACACACATACACACACACACACACACACACACACACACACACAGACAGCCTTAACACACAGACAGACAGAAACAGACAAACCAACACACACCTATAGACACGAAAGAAAAAAAAATGCAGACTCATCTCCTTTAAATCTTTGCTAATGCTGTTTCTCTTCCTCTCATCCTCTGCAACTACGCCACATCCTGCAAGCAATATCCATCCTTCAGCCTCCTCTCTCTCGCACAGACTTTCTCTTCCTATCGTTATTCCTTCGTGCTTATGCCTCTTCCTCTTTGATTTATGTGCTTGATCAATTTTTTTTTTATTTCTTCATTTCCTTCCGTCTTTCACTTGCAGCTTCCTCCCGTTGAACGAATTAGATTGTCGTTTCATCTGATGTGATGGTAATAGTTCTTCTTCTTCTTTGTCTTCTTCTTCTTCATCGTCTTCTTCTTTTTTCTTCTTCTTCTTCTTCTTCTTCTTCTTCGTTGTCGTCTTTTACTTTTTTCTTCTTCTTTTTCTTATTCGTTTTCTTTTCCTTTTCTTCTTATTTCTTCTTCTTCATCGTCTTCCTTTTCTCCTTCGTCTTCTTTTTCTTCTTTTTCTTCTTATTCTTATTCTTATCATTTTTCTTCGATTATATGATCAGTGCTATAATCAACAGTGCTATTTTTTATTCATTATTATCATCAATTATATGATAATTCTTACTGCTGTTGGTATCATTTTATTATTATCGCGTTATTTTTATTTATTCTTTTAATTGCCATTGTTATTATTTGTTATCATCACTGTATTACTCTTGTTAACACTATAGTTAATATATCTACTGCTACTACTATTACTACTACTACTACTACTACTACTACTACTGCTACTACTACTACTACTACTGCTACTACTACTACTACTATTATTACTACTACTACTATTATTACTACTACTACTATCACTTCTACTACTACGTCTATTACTATTACTACTACAACTACTACTACTACTATTTTTACACTTACCACTACTGCTACTACTGTTACTACTGCTACTACTACTACTATTACTACTACTACTACTACTAGTACTGTTACTACTGCTACTTTTACTACTACTACTATCACTACTACTACTACTATTACTATTACTATTACTACTACTACTACTACTATTATCACTCCATCTATTACTATTACTACTACAACTACTACTACTATTATTACTATTACTACGATTGCTACTACTGTTACTACTGCTACTACTACTACTGATTATGATAATTATGATAATTATAATGATAATGAGGATAATTACACTGCTATTACTTACGTCTCCAACTACAATCTCATCACAGCCATTGGCAATCTTCTCTGCTCCTCCTCTTCCTCCTCATCTTCTTCCGGTCGGCACACCTCCCTCCTTCCTCGTGTGTTCTCTCTGCCCCTCCCTCCCCATGCCTTCTTAGCCTTCCTACCCTCCCTCCCTACGGATGGAGAATCCGTGCATCTCTCCTCTCCTTCTTTTCCTCATCTGTCCCTCTTAGCTTCCTCTTACTCTTCTTCCCTCTCTCATCCCCCCCTTCCCTTCCCTTCCCTTCTTTCCGTCTCTCCTTCCCTCTCACCTCCCTCCCTCCTTCTTCCTTCCACCACCCTCTTTCCTCTCCTTCCCTTCTCCCTCCCTCCTTCCTCCTTTCCGTCTTCCTCCCTCTCCCTCCTTCCTCTCTTTCCGTCTCTCCTTCCTCCCACCTTCCTCCTCCCTCCTTCCCCCTTCCACCCACCTCTCTCTCTCCTCTCCCTTCCTCCTCTCTTTCCGTCTCTCCTTCCCTCCCACCTTCCTCCTTCCACCCACCTCTCTCACCCCTCTCCCTCCCTCCCCTCATTCCCTCCTTCCCTTCCCTCCCCTCCTTCCGTCTCTCCTTCCCTCCCTCCTTCTCTTCCTCCTTCCACCTACCTCTCTCTCCCCTCTCCCTCCCCGCCCACCCTCACAGGACCCTGAGGTGTGGGCGGCTCTGGGACAGGACGTCGAAATTTACATAATTCTCCATCCCGCCCGATGCTCGTTCTTGGCCGGGGTTGCCCCTGGCCTTGGCACGGGCGGGGGGGGGGGGGTGAAGATGATGAGAGAGAGAGGGAAGGGAAGAGAAGAAGAGAGAGGGGTGGGGGAGAGGGAGAGGGAGAGAGGGGAGGATAAGAGAAGAGGGGTGGGAGAGAGGGAGGGAGGAAAAGATAATAGAAAGGGTGGGGTAAGGGAGAGGGAGGGAGAAGAGAGAAAAGGAGATAGGGGAGAGAAGAAGAAGATGGAGGAAAGGGAAAGAGGAGGGGAGAAGAAGATAAGATGATGAGAGAGGGGAGGAGAGGAGAGGGTGGGGAGGAGGAGAGGAAGGGAAAAAGGAGAGAGGGGAGCAGGAAAAAGTTCAGGGATTGGTAGCGAAGAGGATAAATATAAAGAGAGAAAGAGAAGGGAAGAGAAGAAGAGGAGGAGTAAAAAGTTCAGGAGGTGGGTGGTGAGGAGGGTAGATGAAGATGATGAGAGAGAGGAGAAAAGAAGAAAAGAGAGGGATGGAGGAAAGGGAGAGATAGAGGAAAAATTCAGGGGTGGGTGCTGAGGAGGGTAAAGATGATGAGAAAAAGAGGAGAAAAGAAGAAGAGAAAGAGATAGAGGAGAGGGAGAGGGACGGAGGAACAAAAATGAGAGAGGGGAGGAGGAAAAAGTTCAGGGGGTGGGTAGTAAAGGGGATAAAGATGATGAGAGAGAGAGAGAGAGAGAAGGGAAGAGAAGAAGAAGAGAGAGATTGAGGATAGGGAGAGGGCGGGTGGAAAATAGAAAATAGAAAGTGAGAGAGGAAACCTTCTTTATTCCTGTTCTTCCTTCCTTCTCCATCATGAAAAAGAAAGAGAAACAGAAACAAACAAACAAAAAAAAAAAGATCATGAAAAGGGAGAAAAAAAGAGAAAAAAAAAGATTATGTCATCATAAACCATCATGACGTCATAAACTCTAAACATTAGTCCTAGTTAGACACAGCTCTCTTCATACAGCGTCTTACCCCATACAACGGACGTAAATTCCTCTTCTACGTGTGCGTTTTCTTTCTCTCTTTTTCTTTTTCTTTCTTCTTCTTCTCTCTCTCTTTCTCGCTTTCTCTTTCTCTCTCTCTCTATTTTTCTTTCTCTCTCGCTCTCGCTCTCGCTTTCTCTCTCTCTCTCTCTCGCTCTCTCTCTCGCTCTCTCTCTCGTTCTCTCTCTCTCTCTCTCTCTCTCTCTCTCTCTCTCTCTCTCTCTCTCTCTCTCTCTCTCGCTCTCTCTCTCCCTCTCGCCCTCGCTCTCGCTCTCGCTCTCGCTCTCTCTCACTCTATCTCTCCTCTCTCTTTCTCTCTCTCTCTCTTTCTCTCTCTCTCTCTCTCTCTCTCTCTCTCTCTCTCTCTCTCTCTCTCTCTCTCTCTCTCTCTCTCTCTCTCTCTCTCTCTCTCTCTCCTCTCTCTCTCTCCTCTCTCCTCTCTCTCTCTCTCTCTCTCTCTCTCTCTCTCTCTCTGTCTCTCTCTCTCTCTCTCTCTCTCTCTCTCTCTCTCTCTCTCTCTCTCTCTCTCTCTCTCTCTCTCACTCTCTCTCTCTCTCTCTCTCTCTCTCCATCCTCTATCACTATCTATCTATATATCCTATTTGTCTTTATCTATCTATGTATCTATCTATTTGTCTACCTATCTATCTATCTATGTATCTGTCTATCTATCTGTCTACCTATCTATCTATCTATCTATCTATCTATCTATCTATCTATCTATCTATCTGTATCCCTCTCCGTCCCTCCTTCCCCTCCCTCTCTCCTCCACCTTTAAGAACATTTTTATGCCGAATCATGTAACTCTCCAACAGGAAGGTGAAGTGTTTGAGGGAGAAGTGAAAAGGAAAAAAAAAGTGAGGTGGAGGAAGAGGGAGGGAGGGAGGGCGGAGGGGGAACGGGGGGTGGGGGTGGGGGGATATTGTTTGCTCTCACCGAAGGGCGTGAGGAACCGAAGGGCATCACGTGACCTCATCCTGTTCCTGAAGGGTCTTGTCGATAGATAGGATAGATGGGTGTGTTGGAGAGGGGTGGTGGTGGAGGGAGGGAGGGAAGAATTGAGGGAGGGGAGAGAGAGGAGGAGAGAGAGAGAAGAGAGAGAGGGAGGAAGAGAGAGGGAGGAAGGAAGAGGGAAGGAAGGAAGGAAGGAAGGAAGGGAAGGAGGGAGGAAGGAAGGAAAGGAAGGAAGGAGGGAAGGAAGGAAGGAAGGAAGAGAGAGAGAGAGAGAGAGAGAGAGAGAGAGAGAGAGAGAGAGAGAGAGAGAGAGAGAGAGAGGGAGGGAGGGAGGGAGGGAGGAAGGGAGAGAGAGAGGGAAGAGGGAAGGGAGAGAAAGAGAAAAATAGAAATAGAAAGAGAAAGAGACGGACAGTCACACACACACAAAATCCACAGACACACAACCCTTCAGACACAGAGACCAAAGAACGATCTTAAACACCATCTCAACGCAATCCACGCACGCAAAAAAACAAAAACAAAAAAAAACATACCCATTTTGCATTAAGGTCATAAAAAGGATCAGTCCCCAAGGACCTAGGAAGTCGACAGAGGCGAAATTTGCACGCGAAAAAAAACTGGTCCATCTGTTGCATAGCCTCGGGGTCATCATACTAATCTTGATATTTTCGAGTAATTTTTTTTTTCTTTTTTTTTTTAATTCTGTTAATGAGGAGGAAGCGAAATATGGAAGGAGGTGAATATTTCTTTGTATTTTTATTATCGTAATAGGTAAAGAGAAGGAGGGAAGAAAAGAAGAGAGAACATCGAAAGGGAATATGAGAAAGGAAGAAAAAAAGAGAAAAGAAGAAAAAGGAAAAAAGAACCGAAAGGAAATATAAGAAAGAACGAAAGAGAAAAAAACGAGAAAGACGTAAAACAAGAGAGAAAATACAAAGAAAAGAAAAACACAAACCAGAAAAAAACGATGAAGAAAAGACAAAAAAAAGAAAACGAAGAGACGACAAAAAAAACGGAGAGGAAAAAAACGAAGAAAAGACAAAAAAAAAAAAAAAGATCAAGAAAAGACAAAAAAAAAAAAAAAAGGATAATAAATGACAATCAAAATAACTACCCGAATAACGAAAGACAAGGAGCCTAAAGGATGCTCCTTGGTCCAGTAGGCCGCCCGGGATGGGGATGCTGAGCGTGAGGGGATTGCGACATCCTTACAAGGGGACTCGAGAGGCTGCAGGGGGTATGCCAAGACGATGGAGGGGGAGGGGGAGAAGGGAGGGCTGAGAGAGACGAAGGGGTGGGGAGTTTAGAGGGGGGAAGACGAAGGGTAGGGGGGAGGGGTGTAGAGGGATGGGGGGAAGACGAAAGGGTGGAGGGTAGAGGGAAGGGGGGAAGACGTAGAGGGAGGGGGAGAGGGAGAGGGAAGGGGGATAGAATAGAGGGGGGGGGGTAGAGGGGAAGGGGATAGAATAGAGGGGGGGGATGGAGGGAGAGGGAGGGGAGAAGACGAAGGAGGGGTGGGTAGAGGGTAGAATAGAGGGGGAAGGGGAGAGGGTGGAATAGAGGGGAGGAAGACGAAGGGGGTAGAGGGGGAAGGGGAGAGAATAGAGGGGGAAGGAGCGGAGAGTGGGAGGGATACAAGAGGATGAGAATAGGGGGAAAAGGAAGGAGGAGAAAGGAAAAAGGAGGAAGGATTAAGACGATGATAGTGTGGTGGATAAGGACGAACAGAGAAAGAAGAAGAACAAGAACAAGAAAAACAACAACAAAAGATAAACGAGGAGGAGGAGAAGGAGAAAATAAGGAGGAGGTGGGGGTAGAGGGGGAAGGGGAGGGAGGCCCAAGACGCTGGGGGGTATTTATGACCTCTTGACCGACTCATCATCACCAGAAGCGCGGACTTTTATTCGTTTGTTTGTTTCTTTGTTCCTCTTCGTTCGTGTGACGCGACTCGTATTTTTATTTCATTTATTTCCTATTATTATTATTATTATTATCATATTTATTTTTTTATTTTTTATTATTTTTTATTTTTTTTTGTATACGAGTTTTGTTCATGAAGCTTAGTATCAATAGATTTTAGGGAGGAAGAAGGAGCGAGGTAGAGGCGTAGGTAGGTAGGTAGATAGATAGAAAGGGAAAGAGAAAGAGAAAGAGAGAGACGGAGAAAGAGAAGGAGATAGAGACAGAGATAGATATAGATATAGATATAGATAGATATAGAGAAAGAAAGATAGAGCGAGAGCGAGAGCGAGAGACAGACAGACAGACAGACACAGAGACAAAGACAAAAAACACACATAGAGACAGACAGACAGACAGACAACTAGCAAGCTCTCTCGCCACATTGCAAACGATAATGTTGATAATCATCTCCCGGGTGATAAGCATCCAGCGGCGGAGGAGATGAATTGATGGCGTTAACGTGCTAATTCATCAACCTCTTCCTCCTTCCCTCTCTCCCTCTCCCCCTTTATCTCTTTCTTTCCTTCTTTCTCCGTCTATTCTCTATCCTTTCTTTTCGTGTCATTTCCTTTTCCTCTCTCTTTCCTTCTCTCTTTGGTTCCCTCTATCGTGATTCCGCTCTCTATCTCTTCCGGCTGTCTCCCTTTCTCCTCTCTCCTCCATTTTCCCTCTTCTTCCTCTCTCATCTCCCTTCTCACCCCCTCTATCCTCCTTTCGCCCTCTTCTTCCTCTCTCATCTCCTCCTTCTTTTTCTCCCTCTCTTCCTCTTCATCTCCCTTCTCACTCCCTCTCTCCCTTATTTTCCCTGTTCTCTCTCTCTCATCTCCTCTCACCCCCATTTCCCTCTCTCCCTCTCTCATCTCCTCTATCCCTCTCACTCCCTCTCTCCCTTATTTTCCCTCTTCTCTCTCTCATCTCCTCTCTCCCCCATGTCCAA
>NC_091571.1:33401545-33406545 GCF_042767895.1 Penaeus vannamei | reverse complement strand
CGTCACAGAGCGTAAACCCCGGTAGGAAATCATAGTAGATAACCACAGACACAGACAGACACAGCATCTAGCATAGGCACAGACAGACACAGTATCTAGTACAGACACAGACAGACACAGCCTCTAGCGTAGGCACAGACAGACACAGCCTCTAGTACACACACATCCTCCAGCACAGACACAGACAGACACAGCCTCTAGCACAGACACAGCCATAAACATAACTTCTATTACAGACGGAGACAAAAGCACAGACGTAAACAAAGTTTCTGAAAGATATATACACTACCTCTCCTACAGACATAAACACACAGCACAGACGTATACACCGACACTAGCGCAAATATAAACACATTTACAGACATAAACACAGGCGTAAACACAACCTCTCCAACAGATATACACACAGACATAAACACTTGGTAATGATGTAAACAGAACCGCTCCTACAGACGAACACACAGCCTCTAGCACAGACAGAGAGACGTCATCTCAGCCGACGTGCGCTGGCCATCGCACGCCGCTGAGCAGGCATTGGAGGGTATAATAACAGTATAACAGTTCCTCGTATACCAAACAGCGGCATAACGGTGTACGAGCAGTCGGCATAAGTATATCGAGCGTTATATTTATTATATTCATTATATTCGCCTTTGTGTATATATATGTATATGTTGTAACGGTTGAGTTTACGCAAGAAAACGTTGGTGCTTCCGCCGGTAGCCATTAGGAAGCTTCGGTTAAGAGAGAGTCCGGATACAAAACCGTTGAACTTTTCCCCCGAACGTATTAGCATTCCAGTCGCGGGGTCTTCGGGAGGGCCATTACGGAAGGCGTGGATTCCCTCGAATTAGGAAGGCCTTCTCTTGACACGCATATTCACACGCACGAGGCACACGCCCTCTCAGACGCACAGACGCACAGACGCACATGCATTCACACGCATAACTACACGCCCAGATGGATGTGCACATACATTTAGAGTCTCATACAAGCATACACACATATATGTAGAGTGTCATACAAGCATACACACATATATGTTCCTCTCTCTTTCTATATAGATGCTATTGTCCTGTTTGTCAAATATGTGTACGTAAGTTCGGTTTATGCCTACACTTGACACGGAAATATCCTTGACAATATTGTTTTGACAACTAAAAAGAGAAGGAATAAATGGGAAAAAAATAACGGAGAAAATAATGAACAGTTTAAAAAAACAAACATGAGAGAACGAGGGAAGGAAAGGGAGAAAGTACAAGAAGAAGAAGAAGAAGAAGAAGAAGAAGAGAGAGAGAGAGAGAGAGAGAGAGAGAGAGAGAGAGAGAGAGAGAAAGAAAGAAAGAAAGAAAGAAAGAAAGAAAGAAAGAAAGAAAGAGAGAGAGAGAGAGAGAGAGCAGAAAGAATGGAGAAAGTACATGAAGAGAAGAAGAAGAAGAAAGAGAAAGAGAAAAGAGAAGAGAAGAGAGAGAGAGAGAGAGAGACAGAGAGAGACAGAGAGAGACAGAGAGAGACAGAGAGAGACAGAGAGAGACAGAGAGAGACAGAGTGAGAGAGACAGAGAGAGACAGAGAGAGGAGTGCTCCAGGTGGGCCACGGGAGAGGGGTGTGCTGGACTGCTGGCCCGAGACTGCTGGAACACCAAAGAGAGCGAGCGAGACAGGGAGCGACTGGAGGATTGGAGAGTCAGTGTGTGTCGGGCAGTCGGAGAGAGAGGGAGTGTGTGCGGGTGCGGGTAAGCCGTCCTCTCGACTGACTCTGTGCGGTTTCGTGTGATTCGCTCTACGCAATTCTTATTTTTTTTCTCTTTCGAATTTTGTTTTTGTTTTTGTTTTTTATCTGATATCTAGATGTTTAGGGATTTCTTTTTTTTTTCGAAAGTGGTTTCAATCATCGTGATTATTATTAATTCGATGTTTTAAAAGTGATTCGCTTTACGCAATTCTTATTTTTTTCGAATTTTGTTTTTGTTTTTTTAATCTGATATCTAGATATTTTGGGATTTATTTTTTCGAAAGTGGCATCAATCATCGTGATTATTATTACTTCGATTTTTTAAAAGTGATTTAGGCTTCGAATGGAATTTTGACGTTTGTGGTTATCGAAGTGTTTGCTCTTAAATAACTGTGACACGTTAAGATATTAAATCGAGTTGGATTATAAATATGTATATTTTAGGAAGATTTGTTCAGCGCACAAAGACTTTCGTAGATATACATATAAGGAATATTTTGTCATTACTAAACAAGAATATCGATAGGAGTAATTGCTGAAAAACAAATATCTATATATCTATGTACAGTATACATATTGTGTTGTATGTATATATATAATATATATATATATATATATATATATATATATATATATATATATATATATATATATGTATATATATATATATATATATATATATATATATATGTATATATATATATATATATGCATGTATGCACACACACACACACACACACACACACACACACACACACACACACACACACACACACACACACACACACACACACACACACACATACATATATTGTGTATAAATATATATATATATATATATATATATATATATATATATATATATATATGTATATATATATATGTATATATATATATATATATATATATATATATACATACATACATAAGTATATATATACATGTATGTATATAGAAAGATAGATAGGTATTGTGTATATGTTAGATCTTAATATGGAATCAGTATAGTCATCCTTTGTTTGTAACGAGTAGTATTTACTTATTTTCCTCGGCTCGCTCAAGATTTTTAAAAGCGACTTTGATATCTTGAACTTGAATCGAAATACAGAAACAAAAAAAAAAGCAAAACAAGACAAAAATTAACTCAAAAATAGAAATAAACACAAAGTAATAGAGATAAAGAGTAAACCAAGAAGACGAAGGACTGAACACGTTCCAAACACGTTCCAAACACGTAAGTCTCCGTCGGCCCAGAACCTCCTCCTTTCATCCACCAAAGCGTTACCGGGAGATGCTTAAGTCGCCGCAGATCTCATCTCGGCGCCGGAGTCTGCAACGGAGATTTTTCCCCGCGAGACAATCCCTTATTACGGCGCCTTAAGAAGCACCTCCTCTTTCGCTAACGATTCGCGTCTCCGGGGGTTTCTCTCTCTTAAGATGTACGTCGAGGTCTTGGCGATAAGAGGCTAATGGGACACCGAGAGAAACGTTTTCGGGCGGATGAAAAAAAAAAAAAACGTTCTGGGCGAATCGACGTCTTTATAGCGTAAAGAAAGACGTGGGAGAAACGAGAAGACGTTATTCTTATTTATCATTTTCTTTCTCTTTTTTTATTCCAGTTCGATATTAATCTGTATGGCAAGTTCTGATTATCGCTCTGTGACGTAAGGAAAGAAATAAGCAAATCGAATCAAAAAGAAAATACAAAACTGTTATGAAAATCAGAAACGTGCGGGAAATTCGCACAGTGTTTGTCATGGCGAAAAGAACATGACGCCGCCATCTTGCGTGAGAATGCGAGAAAAGACAACGATTGAGTGACATAAAGAAGGCAAGAAGGAGATCGATTTATTTATTTTTCTATTATTGTTGTTGTCTCTTGGTCTTGGTCGCCACAAAGGACAAGGGAAGATGAAAGTTCCTCATTATTTGGTAAGTTTTTGTTTTATTCCATTTTTTCACCTTATTTGTTTGTTTGTTTGTTTACATGTCATTCTCATTTTCGTCGGTGGATTTGTTATCTTTTTTATCTACGTTCATCTACTTTTTGTTATCACTGTATAATAACTTGTTTACTTTATAATCATTTTCGTCGCCAATGGTGTTATCATGCTTTTCATTTATATTACATTCTAATGGTGATTATTTGTGTATATATTTTCATTTTCATCTTTTGTTGCTGTTGGTGATATTTATGATTATTTTCACTTTGTGGATGATGTAATCTTCCTTCTACGATATTTTTTGTTTACATTTTCATTCGCTTGTTTACATTTTCATTCACTTGCTTGTTTACATTTTCATTCGTTTGTTTACACTTTCATTCACTTGCTTGTTTACATTTTCATTCACTTGCTTGTTTACATTTTCATTCGCTTTGTTATTATTAGTGTTGTTATTCCCGTTGATGTTGCTATTGGTGTTGTTGTTATAACTCTAATGGTGAGAATCTTCATTATCTTTATTAACTCTGCTATTTCCTTTGTGGCTTCAAATTACTGCCATTTCGACGAGGGAAGAATGGAAATGCGGAGAAGAGGAATGACTAAAATGGAGAGAGAAAAATAGCGAAAACAATAGCGAAAGAGGGAAGTATAAAACGAAGAAAACAAATATAATTCGAATAGCAGACGTAGATAACAGCGAAGTAGCGAAAGAGGGAAGTACAGAATAAAGAAAACAAATATAATACGAATAGCAGACATAGATAACACCGAAATAGCGAAAGAGGGAAGTACAGACCGAAGAAAAAAAAACGAATAGCAGACGTAGATAACAACAACAATAACAAAAACAACAAACAACAAACAGCAAAGACAGACAGACAGAGAAGAGAATAAGGCAGGAGGGTAATAATAAGGAAGTTGAAATACGATGCCAACCACTTGTGCCACTTGCCCGGGGGAGGGGGCGAGGGTATGAGAGGCAGGGGAAGGGGAGGGGGGAGGGGGAGCGCGCGGGCATGAGGGAAGGGGGAGAGTGAAGGGGGGGAGGAGGGAGGGGGGAAGGCAAGGTTGAAAGAAGAGAATAAGTGTCCTTTATGAATAGTAGGAGTATCAGGCAAGTAGCAGGAAAGGGTTGTGTCAAGCTGTCACGAGTAAAAGAGCTGGCAAGTGGGTTTACATTTTTTTCTCTCCTTTGTCAGCTTCGTCATCTTCATCCTCCTCGTCTTCATTATCGTTTTATTATTATTATTATTATCATCTGTTTATTCCCTGGTTGTTCTTATCTCCTTTTCTTTATCCTCCTCCTCTTATTCTCTTTCG
>NC_091571.1:33381545-33384045 GCF_042767895.1 Penaeus vannamei | reverse complement strand
AAGACGACAAAACGACCACCCCAATTACCCCCCCCATCCCAAACCTCCTACCCTCCTCTCCCCCACCCCCATCCCTCCTACCCTCCTCTACCCCACCCCCATCCCTCCTACCCTCCTCTCTCCCAGCCCACCCCCATCCCTCCTACCCTCCTCTTACCACCCAGCCCCAACCACACCCCCTAATCTCCCACCCCACCCCACCCCCTAGTCTCGCCTGGCACTCTCCCACCCCCATCCCTCCTACCCTCCTCTCCACCTCCCCCACTCCACCCCCCTTGTCTCCCCCCACCCCCCCCCCCCCCCCCCCACCGGCTCACCGCCACAAAACCTGGCGGAGAATGACGTTATTATTTGATCAATGGAGACGAATTGCTCTTGTTTGGGACGGTTGGGACCTCGTGAGTGCGGCGTGCGTGTGTGTGTGTGTGGGTGTGTGTGTGTGTGTGTGTGTGTGTGTGTGTGTGTGCGTGTGTGTGCGAGTGTGTGTGTGTGCGTGTGTGTGTGTGTGTGTGTGTGTGTGTGTGTGTGTGTGTGTGTGTGTGTGTGTGTGTGTGTGTGTGTGTGTGTGTGTGTGTGTGTGTGTGTGTGTGTGTGAGAGAGAGAGAGAGAGAGAGAGAGAGTTTGTGTGTGTGTCTGTGAGTGAATGAGGGAGTGTTTGTGTGTGTGTGTGTGTGTGTGTGTATATGGGTAGGTTTGTATATTTGTGTGTGTTTTTGTTTGTTTCTCTTGTCTGTGTTTGTAAGTATATCTATGTGTGTGTGTATGTCTGTGTATTGTGTCTCTGTTTATAAAGAGAACATTCACATAGCACATTGAGAACATGAACAAACCCCTTTAATAAGAACAACAAACCATACCATAACCAAGAAAAAAAAAACGAAAAAGACAAGAAAATCAACGAGACAAAAAATTCAAAATCCAGATGAAAACTGAACACACAAAATAGAACGAAATAAAAACGACAAAGAAGGAAACAAAAATAAAAAAAAATCAGCCTTGTCTCCTCTCCAGTGTTGCCATTCACAAGATCTCGTCCCAAATTGACGGCACTTTCTCGGCTCCTTCTTACAAGTAGCCTTAATTTTGTATTTTTTTTTTCTTGTCTCAAAAAGGCATGTCGACACTGCAGTTACGTGTGTTTGTTTGTTTAGAGAAAGAGAGAGAGAAAAAAGATAGATAAATTGTTTGTTTTAGTCTTATTCTTGTTATGAAAATATTGATTTTATGGAAGGTAATAAACTTAAGATGATAAGAAATAGGAAGGAGATATAAAATAAAAAAGACGAAGGGAAATGATAAGAAGAGGAAGCAAAGTGATGATAAAGAGGAGGAAGAGGAAGAGGAGAGAGAAGAGGTGAACGGAGATGAAGCAAGGAGTGAAGGAGAAGGAACGAGACAAGGAGGACAGAAGTAATTATTCTATTAGACTGAACATCATAACTGTTGATGAGGGAGATGAACACGTTACGTCCAAGCAGACAGGAAGAACCGGTCACTGGAGGCTGTTTCCTTGTACATTTTTTCAGTTTTTTTGTGTGTGTTATTTTATCTTATTTTTTCATTCTTTTTATTTATTATTATTATTTTGTTGTTTTCTTTTCATTGTTTTTTTTTTTTTTCTTCTTTTTTTTTTTGGGGGGGTGGTAATAGGAAGCTGTTCTTTATGACTAGAAGTTATTGAATGATATAACTACTTGAGGCCAATTAGAGTCCTGTGATTAGGCAGTGTCTCGCAGTACCAGTTGTTGAAATGATTATAGTAACCACATTTTTCTCGTGTGATTTTTGATTCCATCTCTGTGGTGTCTCTCTCTTCCTCCCTCCCTCCTCCTTCCTCTTCCCTCCCTCCCTCCGTCCTTCCAACTCCCTCATCCCTTCCTCCCTCCTCCCGTCATTCCTCCCTCTCTCCCTCATCCCTCCTTCCCTCCTCCCCTTCCCTCCGTCCGCTTCCCCATACTCCCTCCCTTCCCCCTCGCCTTCCCTCCTACTCCCTCCCTCCGTCATCCCTCCCCTTCCCTCCTCCCTCCCTCCCCTTCCCTCCCCTTCCCTCTCTCGCCTTCCCTCCTACTCCCTCCTCACTCCCTCCCTCCCTCCCCTTACCTCCAACTCCCTCCTCACTCCCTCCCTCCCTCCCCTTACCTCCAACTCCCTCCTCACTCCCTCCCTCCCTCCCCTTACCTCCAACTCCCTCCTCACTCCCTCCCTCCCTCCCCTTACCTCCAACTCCCTCCTCACTCCCTCCCTCCCTCCCCTTACCTCCAACTCCCTCCTCACTCCCTCCCTCCCTCCCCTTACCTCCAACTCCCTCCTTCCCTCTCCAACTCACGAAATCTCAAACTCATTCATATACAGTGAATGTTTCGACAGTTTGTCTTCCCAAGAACATTTATCTGTCGATTGAAGACGGAGATAAGAAGGGGGGGAAGGGGGGGTGGGGGTGGGGGGGGGAGTGTGACGAACGTGCGAATTCAGTTGTGAATTTCAATAAATGCGAAGATGG
>NC_091571.1:33354045-33379045 GCF_042767895.1 Penaeus vannamei | reverse complement strand
GCGAGGTGTGTGGGTGTGGGGGGGGTTAGTTACCCTTCTCACCCCTCCCCCCCTTCTTGTGTGGGGAGGGGGAGGGGGAGGGGGGTACATGAGGGAGGCGAGGTGTGTGGGTGTGGGGGGGGGTTAGTTACCCTTCTCCCCCCTCCCCCCCCTTCTTGTGTGAAGGGAAAGAAAGAGGTTTAATTGGGTTTTTATCTTTCGCGTGAGAGACTAAGTAAGAAAATAGATAAGAGAGGATGCGAAAAAAATGATAATAAAAGGAAAGAAAAAATGCTTGAAACGCTCAATAAAACTAAATGATAAATGAATATCACTAATGAAAATAGATAAGAGGGAATGCGAAAAGAATTGATAATAAAAGGACAGAAAAAATGCTAATTCGCTCAACAAAACAAAATGAAAAACAATTAAAAAAACTAATAAAGACGGTAATCTGTGAAAAAAACGAAAGAAGATGACCTTTCTCGTTCAGGTTTTTTAATTAAAAGCTTAATATTTCCCTCAAAACCAAAAACTTTATCGCAAACCAAACTCCATTCCCAAACGAACTCCAAGCCAAGAAGACAGGGACCTCAACTCCACACTTTCTTTGGGGTCAAGACGAAGCTAACAGTAAAGGGGGGTAGGGGGGAGGAGGGTAGAGGGGAGGATAGGAGGGAAGGGGGGGAGAAGGGAGGATAGGAGGGAAGATTGGAGGGAGAGGGGATGGGAGGAGAGGAGAGGATAGGAGGGAAGGGGTGGAGGGGAGACTAGGAGGGAAGGGGGATGAGGAGAGAATAGGAGGGAAGAGGGGGAGGAGGGAGAATAGGAGGGAAGGGGGGAGGAGGGAAAGGAGGTGGAGAGGGGAAGGATATGAGGAATTAGGGAGAATAGGAGGAAGGAAGAGAGGTCCCAGAAAGGAAGAATAAAAGGGAGGGTGGCAGAGGGGTATGGAGAGGCGGAGGGGGGGGGGGGGGCTCTTAGCAACAGCGCTCAATGGGGGGTCGCAGTCTACTCACCTCATGGAAGGCTATGAATATATATGACGCGATCGCACATGTCAATCTGCCGATATTATTGCAGCAGGGTACACAACACGCTATTGCAGGCGTCTGTTGCAGGGAAATATCGTCCTTATTCTCTCTGACCTTTAGATCGAAATTTGTCCATCCATTGAGAGAGAGAGAAAAAAAAGAAAGGAAAAAAAAAATATCTACACTGATGAAGCAGTAAACTAAATGCCTGCAATGGCAAACAAATTAGTTTATTGCCACGTGTATAAATATTTATAAAGCCGTTTGTTCAAGTGACGTTGGTATTTAAAAGGAAGCAACGGAGCTCGCTGGGGACCTCAGTACGAGAGTATTATCACTATAAATTAAGTTAGGTTAATTGGTCTTACTCCCTCCTCCCTCCCCCTTCTCCCCTCTCCCCCACTCGCCACCCTCTTGCCACCCCACCCCCCACCCCCCAACCTTGCAACGACGATAGTACTGTTATAAAATTTTGGTTTTATTTTTCTTTTATTTTATTTTATGATTCTCTGATTTATCGAAATTTATTATCAATTTGCAGGTCTAATGGGATATTTGCCCTTATTTTCTCTTTGAGATGTGGATTTATAATTAAAAACAATAAACCGACGTATAAGAGAATAAGAAAATGGAAGAGTAACGATGATAGGCTGTTTGTTTCTTAATTGTTTTGTGAGGATAGAGTTACATCCGGGGTTTGTTATCAATTTAATTTACATCAGTCCACTCCTCCCTTACTGGTAGGCTCGGGTTGGCCTGCCTCTCTCTCTCTCTCTCTGTCTGTTTGTCTGTCCCTCTCTCTCTCTCTCTCTCTCTCTCTGTATCTGTCTCTCTCTCTCTCTCTCTCTCTCTTTCTGTCTTTCTCTCTCTCTGTCTGTCCTCTCTCTCTCTCTCTCTCTCTCTCTCTCTCTCTCTCTCTCTCTCTCTCTCTCTCTCTCTCTCTCTCTCTCTCTCTCTCTCTCTCTCTCTCTCTCTCTCCCTCCCTCCCTCCCTCCCTCTTTCCCTCCCTCCCTCCCTCTCCCTCTCCCTCTCCCTCTCCCTCTCCCTGTCCTTTTATCTTGACCTCTTCCTTTCTATCCTTCCCTTTCTTTCTCCCCTCTCCTTAGGAATAATAAAGATGAAAGAAGGAAGGTTGCAAGGGCATTGATCCAAGCATTTGCAATAGCTATAGTAAAATGTATTCATAAAAACACCCTTAAACACAAGATCAGTAAACATTGCAATATCAACATTAGTTATAAAGCATAACTACAGTAACAACAATAAAGTAAACGGAAGGAAATAAACAATGATAATGATAATTTCAGTGATAAGAGTAATAAATCAATAAAAATCATCCGAATTTTTAAAAGACTGACGCGTAAGAAAAACCAGTAACGGTTTTTTTTTCAAATGTTGGCAAGGATGCGGAAGCTTAAACAAGTGGACATTTAAATTGAAGATTAGAAGTAATTAATTTTCCTGTAATACCGGTGTCGTTTTGGGGAATTAAGGAAACCAAAAGATTAATTTGCATTTACTGAAGATTCGGAGGTAATTTTACTAATTGTTTGTGTTAATTGGTTAAGAAAGATAAGATTGAGACGTAGAATTTCGAGAAGATTCGTCCTAAAAAGAATAGAAAAAAAGAGAGAGAAAATAAGAACAAAGAAAAAAAACAAGAATACAGAGAAGACACAAGAAGCGAATGGTGGATGGGAGATAATACGCTAACGAAGGAGCCAAAGAGAGAGAGAAAAAAGGAAAGATCAGGTGGTCCCGAGTAGGTGAACGGCCTTCCCCTAAAACGCTCAGAAACACATCCGGGAAGGTGCCCAAGACGGGGTTTCATAGGCATAAGTTAGGGTAGGCATAGGGTTTAATGGGAGAGCGTAAGACAGGCATGGGATATCATAGGCATAAGATAGGGCAGGCATGGGGTTTCATAGGCATACAGGCATGGGATTTCATAGGCATACAGGCATGGGGTTTCATGGACATACGGTAAGGCATACATGGGGTTCAATGGGCATAGGGTAACACAAGCATGGGGTTTCATGGACATACGGTAAGGCATACGTGGGGTTTAATGGGCATAGGGTAACACAAGCATGGGGGTTCATGGGTATAGGGTAAGCCATTCGTGGGGTTTCAGTAGCATAAGGTAAGACAGGCATGAGGTTTCATGTGCATAGGGTAGGGCAGACAGACAGACAGAGACAGAGAGAAGAAATAAAAGGGTATAAGAGAGACAGAAACAGAGACAGAAGGAGAAAGGCAGACGAAAGGAGAGAAACGAAGGGAGAGAGAGAGACCTTCCCTCCCTCCTCAATTCCCATATTTTTCCTCTAAATTCATGTCTCTAACTGATTCGAAACCGACCGGAAGTTCCTGTTCAACTGGGGGATGAACAGTCTATTAAGAGTGAACAAATGACGCCATAAAACCAACAGATTTGGCGCCTACGTGGGTGGAGGGGGAGGAGGGGCAGGAGGGGAGGGGGAGGGGATGACGTCACAAGTGCGGTCCTCTCCCCTCACCTTCCGCCCCCCCCCCTCTCTCCGGCTTATGGGTCATGGGTCACTCTCTCTCTCTCCTCTCTTCTCTCTCCTCTCTATCTCCTCTCTCTCTCCTCTCTCTCTCCCCTCTCTCTCTCTCTCTCTCTCTCTCTCTCTCTCTCTCTCTCTCTCTCTCTCTCTCTCTCTCTCTCTCTCTCTCTCTCTCTCTCTCTCTCCTCTCCTCTCCTCTCTCCTCTCTCCTCTCCTCTCCTCTCCTCTCTCTCTCCTCTCCTCTCCTCTCTCCTCTCCTCTCCTCTCCTCTCCTCTCCCTCTCCTCTCCCTCTCCTCTCCTCCTCTCTCCTCTCCCTCTCCTCTCCCTCTCCCTCTCCTCTCCTCTCCCTCCTCTCCTCTCCTCTCCTCTCTCCTCTCCTCTCCTCCTCCCTCTCTCTCCCTCTCCTCTCCTCTCCCTCTCTCTCTCTCCTCTCCTCTCCCTCTCCTCTCCTCTCTCCTCTCCTCTCCTCTCCTCTCCCTCTCCTCTCCTCTCCTCTCCTCTGCTCTCCTCTCCTCTCTCTCTCTCTCTCTCTCTCGATCATATTCTGTTTGGATTTATTTAATTGTCTAAACAGTAATATAATTATCTGTTCATATATTTATGTTTGTAAATATATATACAGTTTAGTAATTTTCAAAGCTATATGGTTCTTGTAATAGGCATCTTTAGTAAGGGTCTCAAATTACGATAATGATAAATTACCAAAACAAATGAAATGCATAATACATAAACAAACAAACACACACAAAAAGATAATAACAAAACAGTACCATAAAAGAACTAGATAACCACAACGAAAGAATAATCCTTAAGAGAAAAAAAAAACGACAAAAAAGAAGCAAAAGAAAAATAAATAGATAAAAAGAAACAAAAAAAAATAATTAAACACAAAAAAAATAAAAAAGAATTAAAGAAAAAAAAACATAAACAATAAAAAAAGAAAATTTCGTAAAGGATTGGATTCTTCACGTGCGTAAGTTCCAATCCTACGTCCGGTGTTGCCTTGACCTTGGCGGGGGTGTTGGATGCGGAGGTACATCGCGGGCCGGGAGGGGGAGGGAGAGGGAGGGAGGGAGGCAGGGGGAGAGGGAGGGAGGGAGACAGAGGGAGAGGGAGGGAGAGGGAAGGAGACGGAGGGATAGGGAGAGGGAGGGAGGGAGACAGAGGGAGAGGGAGAGGGAGGGAGGGAGACAGAGGGAGAGGGAGGGGAGGGAGGGAGACAGAGGGAGAGGGAGGGAGGGAGGGAGAGAGAGGGAGGGAGGGAGGGAGACAGAGGGAGAGGGAGGGCTAGAAGAGAGGGAGAGGGAAGGAGACGGAGGGATAGGGAGAGGGAGGAAGGGAGACAGAAGTAGAGGGAGAGGGAGGGAGAAGGAGGGCTAGAAGGGAGGGAGAGGGAGAGGGAGGGAGGGAGACAGAGGGATAGGGAGAGGGCGGGAGGGAGGGAGGGAGGGCTAGAAGGGAAAAGGGAGAGAGGGAGGGAGGGAGACAGAGGGAGGGCTAGAAGGGAGAAGGGAGGGAGGGAGACAGAGGGAGGGCGAGAAGGGAGAAGGGAGAAGGGAGATAGAGAGAGGGAGGGCCAGAAGGGTTGCAGACAGAGGGAGAAGATAAGAAGAGAGACAGGGGGAAAGGGAGAAGGAAGAGGGGAGAATATAGGAAGGGAGGAAGACAAAGGGAGAGGGAGGGCTAGAATAGAGGGAGAGGATAAGAAGGGAGAAGGGAGAGGGGTAAACAGGGGGAGAGGGAGGGTTAGAAGGGAGGGAGACAGAGGGAGAAAGGGGAGTGAAGGAGACAGAAAGAGAAGATAGGGAGAGAGGGAGACAGAGGGAGGGAGACAAAGGAGAAAGGGGAGGGAGGGAGACAAAGGGAGAAGATAGGGAGGGAGACAAAGGAGAGGGGCTAGAGAGAGGGAGACAGAGGAAGGAAGACTAGAAGGGAGAGAAACAGAGGTAGGGGTAGAAATTAGGGGGAGAGAGGGAGGATGCGTAAAGCAGGGGGGGGGGGGAGAAGAGGGAGGGAGTGAGGAAAAGAAGGAAGAGGGAAGGCGGGGTAGAAAGGAGGGAGGGAGGAAGGGAGAGCGAGAGGGGAATGGGAGAGACGAAGGGAGAGGGAGAGGCGATAAAAGCGATGATATGAAGACTATAACGGAGAGAGGGCGAAAAGGGAGAGAGAAAATGAAAGGAGGAAGGCAAGGGAGAAGGAAGGTGGGAAGGGAAGAATGAAAGGGAGAGAGAGAGGGAAGGCGTATAGAAAGGGAGATGGGAGAGGGGGAAGGGAGAGAGGCGTAGGGTACTGAGGCACCGCGGGGGAAAGGGAGATGGGCGGGGGGAATGGGAGGAGGTCGAGAGAGGGAGTAAGGGTGCTGAGCGGCCGCAGAGGGAGGGAGAGAAGGGGGAGGGGGTGCGAGCGGGGAGGAGGTTAGAGGTAAGAGGGAGAGGGGGGAGTGTACCGTGGAGGCGGAGGGGGCGGGAGGGGGAGTGGAGAAAGGGAGAGGGAGAGGGGAGGGAGGGAGGGAGAAGAGGGAGAGGGTCTAGCCCTGCAAGGGAGACGAGGGGGGGGAGGGGTGAAGGGGCAGGTGAGAGATCGTACACATACAGACTGGGAGAGAATTGTGTGTGTGTGTATGTATGTTTCTCTCCCTCTCTTCTTGCTCCCTACCCCCCTTATCCCCCCCCCTTTTCTTCCCTCTCCTTCCTACCTTCTTTCTCTCCCTTCCACCTCCCTCCCTCCCTCCCTCCCTCCCTCTCTCTCTCTCTCTCTCTCTCTCTCTCTCTCTCTCTCTCTCTCTCTCTCTCTCTCTCTCTCTCTCTCTCTCTCTCTCTCTCTCTCTCTATCTATCCTCTCTCTCCCTCCCTAGTTCTCGCTCCTTCTCCTTGCATCTCCAAGTGGAAGGGAAGAATCACGCGGAAACTTTCGTATTTCTATGGATAGCGTCTCATAAGTGCTAACGACTCTCCGCCCTGTCTGTGCGTCGACTGCCCAGGGTCTCCGTTTCGGTTTTCTTGCGTCTTTTTGTTTATTTGTTCGTTTTCGGTGTTGTTGTTTTGGTTGTGTGTTTGTTATTTTTTGTTTGTGTTGTATTTTCTTTCGTGTGTGTGTTTTTTTGTTTCTTTGTCTTACGGTTTTCTTTATATCTTCGTCTCTTTCTTGGTCATCGTCTTTTCCTCGTTCATTCTTCTTCAACTTTCTTCCCTTATCCATCTTTCTCCTCCGTCGCAATCCTTTACTTCTTTTCGCTCCTCCTCTTCCTCCCCTTCCTCCTCTTTCTCCTCCTCCTCCTCCTCCCTTGGCTCTACGACCACATTCGCGGCGTACCTGTTGCTGGACGACCCTCTCGCCTAGTACGACCCTTGGGAAGCAACGCCCTCTATTTCCTCGAATTTTTACCCATTTGCGAACAAAGACACAAGCATAAGAAAGAAGAAGTGGGATAATCAACGAAGACCGACCGGAGGAAGTAGAACAATCCGCTTATCGCACCCAAGCGTTCACGTAATCGGGGTCGCGGGGCTTACCTGGACCGGAAGCGGAGGAGGTGAGCGAGCGAGCGCGGCGAAGATGACGTCATGCTTCCACTCCTAGGTAAGCCCCGCCCACCCGGCGACACCCGGCCCGCCCTCCCGCCTGCCCCCTCGACGTGCGGGTGCGGCTGGGCTTTATGAGGTGCTGTTTGCCGCCGGGGGTTGAGGGAGGACTCCACGCCGCGCTTAAAGGGATCGGGGGTCCAACGCGTCTTCGCTAGGGAGGGAGAGAATGAAGGAGTTGGAGACGGAGGTGGAGAAGAAGAAGAAGAAGAAGAAGTAGAGGGAGGAGGAGGAGGAGGAGGAGTAGACGAAGAGGATGATTTGGCTGGCTCCGCCTTGGCTAGGTCGGTCGGTCGGCGGTGTGACTCGCTCTTCCGGTGCGCTGGGGAGAGGGAGGGGGGGGGGCTGGGAGGCGGTGCAACGCTGCTCTTTTTTCTCTCTTTTCTTTCTGCATGTTCGTTCTCTTCTCTTTTCTCTCTTCCCCTTTCTTATCTACGTTTTGTTATTTAATATTTGAGTTTGTTTGTTAAGGTTATTGTTGAGCATTTTGCCTTTATTTTTGTAGAGGTTAGGCAACGATTGGCTTTGTAAATTGTTGGAAGTGCTTAGAAGTGTGTGTGTGCGTGTGTGTGTGTGTGTGTGTGTGTGTGTGTGTGTGTGTGTGTGTGTGTGTGTGTGTGTGTGTGTGTGTGTGTGTGTGTGTGTGTGTGTGTGTGTGTGTGTGTGTGTGTATTCACATGTGTGTGTGTGTATTCACATGTGTGTGTGTGTATTCACATGTCTGTGTCTGTATTCACATCTGTGTGTCTATTCACATGTGTGTGTGTGTATTCACATGTGTGTGTGTGTATTCACATGTGTGTGTGTGTATTCACATGTGTGTGTGTGTATTCACATGTGTGTGTGTGTATTCACATGTGTGTGTGTACAGATACATACATACACACATAAATATGTATGTGTGCATATATATATATATATATATATATATATATATATATATATATATATATATATATATATATATATATGTATGTATGTATGTATGTATATATGTATATGTATGTATGTATATATGTATATGTATGTATGTATATATGTATATCTATGTATGTATGTATGTATGTATATATGTATATCTATGTATGTATGTATATATGTATATCTATGTATGTATGTATATATGTATATCTATGTATGTATGTATGTATATGGAGAGAGAGTATACACAGAGGAAGATAATGAGGATAAATGATGTTAGGGAATTAGAGGAAGAATATTGCAGTGAGTCTCATCACTAATGACCTTGCAAGGCTGGAACTCTCTTATGCAGTTGCGATGTTCATTTCGATTTTTTTGTATGTATGTTTTCTCTTCTTTCTTTTTTTCTTTCTTTTATAACAGTCTCTTTGTCTTCCCCCTCTTCTCAATATTTACTTGTCATATCATTATTCTCTTTCCATCTCTATCCCTCTTTATCCCCCTCCTCCCTATCTATCTATCCCTCTTTCTCACTTCTCACTTTCCACTCTTCGTCTACTTATCTCTTCCATCCCTCCATCTCCCCCTTTCCACTCTTCGTCTACTTATCTCTTCCATCTCTCCATCTCCCTCTTCGTTTTCCGTTTCTTTTTCTACCCCAAATAGATATGAAATCAGATGACATTAATGACAGATGGCATTTACGACAGTTGATATTTATGACAGTTGACATTTATGACAGTTGCGAAGAGAGGAAGGAGCGAGGAAGGGAGAAAAACGGGATATGTGAGTCAAGGAAGGGAATTTTATTACATCCTATCGAGTTAAAAATTAATTAATGGAAGGATTTAACCTCCCCGATTTTAATTTTTATTTTTCGAGGGTCTGTCGAGGTTGGATATGGCTGTAGTGTTTGTTTGTTTGTTTGTTTGTTTGTGTTCTGAGTCTGAGTATGATTTTTTGGCTTTTTGTTATACTGTGGTTTGATATTTTTATTCACGTTTCTTATCTCTCATCTTCTAGTAACTATTTTTTGTATATAATGATTGAGTATTTTTTTTTTACTTTTTGATTTTTTACTTTTGTAATCGATGAGGATTCATAAAAGAAAAAAAAAGATTTCTAATCTCTCCATATCTTCTAGACTTGAAGAGACCCCTTGTAACCTAACCCCCCCCTTTCCCCTCAAAGCTCTACCCCCTCACCTCACCTACCCCCCTCCACTCCCCTCTTCTTATCTCCCCCTTCACTTCACCTCCCTCCTCCCCTCCCCTCACCTCCCTCCTCTTCTCACCTCACCACCCCCTCCCCTCCCCTTACCTCCCTCCTCTTCTCACCTCACCTCCCCCCTCCCCTCACCTCACCTCCCACCTCCACTCACCTTCCCCCTCACCTCCCCCCTCCCCTCACCCCACCCCTCACCCCCTCAGCGCATCTCTTTTCCTTTTGTTGCTATCAATGAACTGCACACAATGGCAAGGTAATATGAGCACTCACTGGTGCTTGCATAATGCTTGCTTACAGGACCACAATGCATGCGTGAGGGGGGTGGGGGGTGAGGGGGGCCGGGGGAAGGTGAATGAGGACGGGGAGAAGAGGGGAGGAAGGGGAGGGTAGGGGAGGGGGAGACAGGGGAGGGGGGAGGGGAGAGAAACAGGGTCAGAAGAAGAGGTGAAGAGAGAGGGAGTGGAGGATATGGCGAGAATGAAATCGTGATGTCTGTGGGGAATGGAGAGGAACAGACAGAAAGATAGATGGAGTGAATGAGAGAGAGAGATACAGACAGAAACAGAGACAGACGGACAGACAAACAGACAGACAGAAAGGAAGAGAAAGACAGCAAGATATAGAGAAAGAGAGAAAAAAAGAAAAAGAAAGCAAACGTTGAACAGATGGGCATAAAGTGATTGGAAAACAAGCAAGAAAATTTGCAATGAAAAGTACTTAGCAACAGGAAGTCCTTAACAACTATTAAATGCCGAGATCAGGCTTGCATCTGGCTTGCAATATCCATACAAATAGATGTTGAAGATAACGCAAGATGAATACAAAAGAAAATAGAGTTTCTTATGATATACGTTTGTCGTATTTTATAACATTTTCCTTTTTCTTAACTCTAATTTTCTTTGAGGAGAATTATTCCAATATGATTCAAATTTATTTCTTAAAAAAGAAAAAAACTGCGTACGGACAAAACAACTCAGTCATCTGGTATAAAATTTGATTTAAAATGTCAAAATACGAGAACAATACGATGTAATGTGTCAAAATGTATAATAAGATTACACGTATTTTTTTCTTTCTTTCAAAATTACTTAAATAATTGAAGTGGTTGGGAATTTCACGAAGATGAGAATAAAGGACGGGTATGATAAAACAGAACAAGACAGGAAAATGTATAATTTGTATCCGGTGGGTTGCCATAAGAGGAGGGGGGGAGGGGGGGGAGGGAGGTGCGTGAGAATTAGGAGGAAACAATGAAACTTGAGCCTGAAAGTGTGTTTTTCTTGTTGTTTTTTTGTTTTATTTTGTGTTTTTGCTCTTTTCTTGCGATTTCATTTGTTGGAGAGGTGAATGTAGTCTTATTTGGTTATGAAATAATCTTATTTCCCCCTTTCCTAACTTGTTAAATATAGTCATCTTTCTCTTTCTCTCTCTTTCTCCGTCTCCCTTTCCTTCTCCCTCTCTCTCTCCCTCTCCTTCTCCATCTCCTTCTCCCTCTCCCCCTTCTCCCTCTCTCCCTCTCCCGCTCCTTCTCCTTCTTCTGCCTCTCCCTCTCCATCTCCCTCCCCTTCCCCCTCTCCCTCTCCCTCTCCCTCTCCATCTCCCTCTCTCTCCATCTTTTGACAAAAATGATAATCACACAGAAATTAGCATATTCCAGGAAAGTCATCCGGACGGTTAGTACAATAACCTCATGCTTACGACACAGAAATTAAAAAGGAAATACATGACCGAGACATTTTGAAAAGTTTCATTCGCCGGCCAGATGTTCAGACGACTTTTCATAAACGAGAAAGTCGTAGTGAGAAAAGAGAGATTCTGTTCGTTTAGAGGAAGAGAGAGATGGAGTGGAAGGGGAAAAAAGGGAGGAATATTTCAATTGGAGAATAAGAGAGATGTAGAGAGCTGTAGAGATTGGAATTAAGAGAGAAATAAAGGAAAGGGAGAAATATTTCAATTGGAGAATAAGAGAGATGTAGAGAGATGTAAAGATTGGAATTAAGAGAGAAATAAAGGGAAAAAAAGAGGAATATTTCAATTGGAGAATAAAGAAGAGGTAGAGAAGACTGAAATTTAGGAAGAAATAAAGGGGAATGAGGAAAGGGGGAAAATAAGGATATATCAAATAGATTGAAAGAAAGATAGACGATTCGAATTAGGAAAGAAGTAAAGATGAATGAAAGAAAACAAAAATAGAAGGGACTTCAATCACTCAAACCACCTCACAACTCAAAAAACAAAACAAAAAAAAAACACAAAAACCTAACAGAAAACAAAGAAAAAAACAACGCAATATCAAACAGACAACCAAGAAAAAAAGAGAACCAAGCAGAGGAGAAGCAAACAGAAGCAAGAAGCAAGCACAGGAGGACGAGAGCAAGAGCGGCCCCGAGATCCCAGCGGACGGGAATGCTCTGCAGGTGCCTCCGCCAGACGCCATTCCCATGCAAATACCCGCGCCGTTCCGAGCCCGTAATAGCAGTCACGTCCCCCTTAATGACTGATTAAATAGTCGTTTCTGAAGTATTTACTAATTGATTTACATATCCCGAAAGAGCCAGGCGCGGAATAATGCAAAGGCTGCTGGCGAGACTGTGATAAAAGTTCCCCAAAGCGTTCATTGACGAGTCGGGGGGGCGCTCGTGGTTCCGCCGGCCAAATACGCGACTGTCGGCACTTTGTTTACAGGGGGGCGGCCGCTGGAATACAAATTTGGGGGCGTGAGGGTGGGTTGGGTGAGGGTGAGGGTGGGGGAGAGTGAGGGTGAGGGTGGGTTGGGTGAGGGTGAGGGTGAGGGTGGGTGAGGGTGAGGGTGGGTTAGGTGAGGTTTAGGGTGGATGAGGGTGGGGGTGGGTTGGGAAAGGGTGAGGGAGGGGGAGAGGGAGGGTGAGGGGGGGTTGGGAGAGGGTGAGCATGGGGGTGAGGGTGAAGGGTGGGTTGGGTGAGTGAGGGTGAGTGAGAGTGAGGGTGGGTTGGGTGAGGGTGAGGGCGAAGGGTGGGTAGGGAGAGGGTGAGAGTGAGGGTGGGTTGGGAGAGAGTGAGGGTGAAGGGTGGGCTGGGATAGGGTGATCATGGGGGTGAGGGTGAGGGTGGGTTGGGAGAGGGTGAGAGTGAGGATGGGTTGGGAAAGAGTTAGGTGAGGTTTAGGGTGGGTGAGGGTGGGGGTGGGTTGGGAAAGGGTGAGGGTGGGGGTGAGTGAGGGTGAGGGTGGGTTGGGAGAGGGTGAGCATGGGGGTGAGGGTGAAGGGTGGGTTGGGTGAGTGAGGGTGAGTGAGAGTGAGGGTGGGTTGGGTGAGGGTGAGGGCGAAGGGTGGGTAGGGAGAGGGTGAGAGTGAGGGTGGGTTGGGAGAGAGTGAGGGTGAAGGGTGGGCTGGGATAGGGTGATCATGGGGGTGAGGGTGAGGGTGGGTTGGGAGAGGGTGAGAGTGAGGATGGGTTGGGAAAGAGTTAGGTGAGGTTTAGGGTGGGTGAGGGTGGGGGTGGGTTGGGAAAGGGTGAGGGTGGGGGAGAGTGAGGGTGAGGGTGGGTTGGGAGAGGGTGAGCATGGGGGTGAGGGTGAAGGGTGGGTTGGGTGAGTGAGGGTGAGTGAGAGTGAGGGTGGGTTGGGTGAGGGTGAGGGTGAAGGGTGGGCTGGGATAGGGTGATCATGGGGGTGAGGGTGAGGGTGGGTTGGGAGAGGGTGAGAGTGAGGATGGGTTGGGAAAGAGTTAGGTGAGGTTTAGGGTGGGTGAGGGTGGGGGTGGGTTGGGAAAGGGTGAGGGTGGGGGAGAGTGAGGGTGAGGGTGGGTTGGGAGAGGGTGAGCATGGGGGTGAGGGTGAAGGGTGGGTTGGGTGAGTGAGGGTGAGTGAGAGTGAGGGTGGGTTGGGTGAGGGTGAGGGTGAAGGGTGGGCTGGGATAGGGTGATCATGGGGGTGAGGGTGAGGGTGGGTTGGGAGAGGGTGAGAGTGAGGATGGGTTGGGAAAGAGTTAGGTGAGGTTTAGGGTGGGTGAGGGTGGGGGTGGGTTGGGAAAGGGTGAGGGTGGGGGAGAGTGAGGGTGAGGGTGGGTTGGGAGAGGGTGAGCATGGGGGTGAGGGTGAAGGGTGGGTTGGGTGAGTGAGGGTGAGTGAGAGTGAGGGTGGGTTGGGTGAGGGTGAGGGTGAAGGGTGGGCTGGGATAGGGTGATCATGGGGGTGAGGGTGAGGGTGGGTTGGGAGAGGGTGAGAGTGAGGATGGGTTGGGAAAGAGTGAGGGTAGGTGAGGGTGAAGGGTGAGCTGGGAGAGGGTGAGCATGGGGGTGAGGGCGAAGGGTGAGAGTGAGGGTGGCTTGGGTGGGTAAGGGTGAGGGGATGGGGGCGAGGTTGAGGATTACGTGGGCGTGTTATTTTAGACAAAATTTGTTTTTTGGACGATTCATGATTTTATCTATTTATTTGTATTTATCTTTCTTTTCACTTTCTCTTTTTTATCTCTCTTTTTTGTGGAATATCAACCAGATATTTTGGCTTTGAGAGTTTAGACCCCGGTCACAGAAATCTTAAGTAAATTCCTTTATGAAATATATTATCAGTAAGAGAAAATTACCCAGGAATGTAGAATATGCGTGCCAGGAAATGCTTGTAAATAAATCTGAATAATTTACTTGTCCATCACTCTTTCATCTTCATATTTAGGTATGGAGTTCCTTTAGTCATTTAATTATCTTAAACCTTTTATATTAGACTATATGTAATGATGTTGTTAAAGAACATCAAAACACACATTTACACATACAGACACAAAACACACACACACACACAAACACACACGTACACACACACCGCACAGGCACACATATACACCGCACAAACACACACACACCGCACAAACACACACACACCGCACAAACACACACACATCGCACAAACACACACACACCGCACAAACACACACACATCGCACAAACAAACAAAACAAATACACACATCACACAGACAAAAAAACAAACAGAGAAAAACACACACACAAACAAAACAAACACACACATAAACAAACAGACACACAAACAAATAAACAAACAAACAAACACGCCCACACATACAAACACGATCCCACGCTTACGGAAAACAGAGTTATGCCACTATTCCCCCCATGGTAATTATTTCTCGACAACCGGAAATATTAATGTATACTAAGGGTTATTATCCGGAAGAAACAACATGGCGGAACGTGCTTAGCTGTCACGCAGGGATGCCGAATGTAAAGGAAAGAATAGGTAAAGAGGATAAAAGACGAAGAGGTAGATAGATAGGTTAGAGGATAAAGAGGTGAAGAGATTTTAAGGAGCATGTGAGGCTCTTCATATTTCTCTTGCTCTTCTTATTTTCTTTTATTTTTTTCTGATTTTTCTTTCTTTCTTCTTCTTTAATCTTCCCCTCCACCTCCTTCTTCTTCTTCCTCCTCCTCCTCCATCTCATCCACCTTCTCCTCTCCTCTCCTCTCCTCTCCCCTCCTCTCCTCTCCTCCCCTCTCCTCTCCTCTCCTCCCCTCCCTTCCCCGTCATCCACCTCATCCACCTCCTCCTTTACTCCCTTCTACTCTCCTCCCCTCCCCCTCCCTTCCCCTACTACCACCATCCCCTCCACCACTATCACAATCTTCCTACACCATCTCCCCTTGTTAAAAATCCTTTCTTCCCCTCCTCTCCCCCCCTCCCCTTCCCCTCTTCCTCCACCCCCTCCCCCTTTTCCTATCCCCTCCCCTCTCCCCACCCCTTCCCCTCTTCCTCCCCCTCCTCCTATCCCCCCTCCCCCTACCCCTACCCCTCTCCCCTCCCCCTCTCCCCTCCCCTCCCCCCCCCCCCTCCCCCCTCCCCTCCCCCGGGTCAACAACTTGATCTTCGCCGCCATGCAACTTTGCAAATTGCCGATTGTTCGAAACCCTTGACACAATTTTGCATTTTACCAGCGCTTAAGACTGGGCCGTTATTGTCACCGTACAAAGGATACAGCTGTTATCATCACTCGACTATTTTTAGAAAGATGATAGATTTATTATAAGTATTGATGGTATGTGGTTATAGTCCATTTGTTTCTTGTACCGTCATCGGTCTTAAAAGTAAGTGGCATGTAACTTGAATTCGTGGGATTGTTATACATCTGGCAATGTGACATTCAAAAATTTGTAGCGTAACTGTCATGGTTTAACGTTTTTTTTTTTTTTTTTTTATCAAATGGTGACCAATTTTGCAAAAGTTGAACGTGATATACAAACAGAGAATAGCAGTTTTTTCGATATAAGAAATTTTATACTGAAGAAGGGCTTAGAACAAAATATTACACAAAGAAAATAATTATAATAATAAAAAAAAATAAAACCTCAGAACAGAAAAGAACGGAGTGAGAATCTTAGAACAGGAAATATAACACAAGAAGAAGAAAAAGAAATATGAAGATGTAGAAGCAGAAGATGAAAAAGAAGACGCAGAAGAAGAAGAAGAAGAAGAAGAAGAAGAAGAAGAAGAAGAAGAAGAAGAAGAAGTAGAACAACAACAAGAAGAACAACTGAAGGAAGAAGAACGCCTAAGAAAAAATAAAATAAAAACAAATAAACGCAGTAGAACAACATCAACAACAACAACAACAACCACAACAAGCCGAAGGAGAACAACCACCTCAGGAACACAGATCACCCATCGACAGCTCATTTTCTCCGAATAATAACAACCACCTTCCGCAGCCTGGCCGATATCCTCGGGTGTAATGTCATGGCGCCTGAACCAAATTTTTGTTTCTCTCTCGTTTCTCGTCCCGTGAGTAGCTGCGAGCGAATGGGTTAATGGGTCAGCTTGGCCATTGGGATCCGCGGTTCTTCCCTCCTCCCTCTTTCTTCCATTCTCTCTCCTCCCTTTTTCGTTTTTTTAATTTTTTTTTTGTTCTCTTTTTTCTTCCTTCTTCTTTCTCCCCCTTCTCCCTTTTTTCGTTTTTTATTTTGTCCTCTTTCTTCCTTCCTCCTCCTTCCTTACTCCTCCCTTTTTCGTTTTTTATTTTGTTCTCTTTCTTTCTTCTTCCTTTTCTCTTTTTCGTCTTCCTCCTTATTCCCCCCATTTTCCTCCATTAACTCCAATCCCCTCCTTCTTCCCTTCCTCCTTATTCCTTTTTCTTTATTTTCTTGTACCTGTCACTTCCTTTCCGTTGACGATTATGTCTCTGTTTCGTCTGTGGGTCTTATGGGTAATGGCCTGTTGCCCTCCCCCCCTCTCCGCTATTTTCTCACGTACTCTTTCTCTCTGCCTTTTACCCCTTTTCCTCTTCTTCCAGCTCTATCTCCTCTTTCGCTCCCTGTGTTTCTGGTTTACGATTTTTTGTCTTGTTCCTTCTTCTTATTCCTTTTTCCTTCCTCGTCCTTTCGTTCGTATTCTTGATATCTCTCTTATCCTTATTCTTTCTCTTCATTTTCCGTTTTTTTTCTGCGTTTCTTATTCTTTGTTATTTTCTTTTCATGTGTATCTCTTATTTTCATATATTCTTTTCATCGTCTGAAAATTTTTATCTTCTTTTATTTCTTATTGTTATTATCATTATCATTATCATTATTATTATTATTATTATTATTATTATTATTATTATCATTATTATTATTATTATTACTACTACTACTATCATTATTGTTATTAGTAGTAGTGGTATCATCATTATCATCATCATTATTATTGTTGTTTTTAGATTTATTATTTTTATTATCATCCTCTTCCTCCTATTCTTATTCTTCCTCCCCCTCCTCCTCCTCCTCCTCCTCCCCCAGGCGAAGGGCCTCTCCATCCCCCGAGGTCGAAGGGGGCGTCGAGGGCGAGATACCCTACCTGGCTCTCGAGGCGTGACGCGTGACCCTCGATGCCCCGAGGCTAAACGCAACGGGAAGCCTCGACCTCAGACTCAGGGGTTGGCTCGAAGGGAGACCTACTTCTATGGGTATGGGCGCCCCCTCCCCCCCTCCCTCCTCCCTCCCTCCCCTGCCCTAGTATCTCTCCCTCCTCCCTTCCCTTCTCTTGTCTTCCTCCTTGTTTCTCTTCTTCTCTCGCTGGCTCTGAATGGTTTCTTTTTTAGATTCAGGTTTGTTGGGCCGGGAGGTGGATATTTTGGTCTGTGTTTGATGTGCACACGCGTGCGCACACAGACACACAGGCACACACACACACACACACACACACACACACACACACACACACACACACACACACACACACACACACACACACACACACACACACACATACACACATACACATACACATACACATAGACAGACACACACACAGACACACACACACACACACACACACACACACACACACACACACACACACACACACACACACACACACACATATATACATATATACATATATACATATATACATGTATATATATATATATATATATATATATATATATATATATATGTATATATTTTTTTTTCTTTTTTTTCTTTGGCCTATTTTCATTATTCTTTATTTACTTCCTATGCAATTTTTTTGTTTAGAAAATACAAAAAGGCAAATAAACATAATAAATCAGATAACTAAACATGTATAAATCGATAAATAGATAGATAAATGAATGTATAACTAAATGAATAGATAAGTAAATAAACAAGTAAAGTGAATTGAATAGCTAAATAAATAAACAAATAGACACATAAAGAGGTAAGTCAAGGGAAGAAAAAGAGAAATAAAAAGAATGAAGGACGTAACACACGACAATAACAAAACGTAACAACAAATATCACCTCATATTAGCCATACGGAGAACCCATTACGTAACAGGAATCAAAGAGAGAATATTTTTATTGAAGAGAATATTATTGAGTTCCCACGATATGTCGAATTCCGTCTGGGATGATGTTGAAGAATCGCTGTTGTCGAAAGGAGGGAGGAACAGGAGGTGGGGGATGGGGTGGGAGGGGTGGGAAGAGGGATGGGGTGTGGGGGGAGGGAAGGGAGATGCTGGTTATTATTTTTATTTTGTTTTTTATTCGTGTGATTTTTTTTTTTTTTTTTTTTATCTGTTATGTTTTTGTTTTAGCTTATTTGATATGTCATTTTTTCTCTTCTTTTTTTTATTATTTTCTTTTCGTTCGATCCCTTTTATTATTGCTACTGACTAAATTCGCCTTTATTACCGTTCCTTTCTAACGCCTTTCATTCGATTTTCCTTTTGCCGTCTGTTCGCTCTCTCTCTCCACCTGGCCGTCTGTTTTATCCCCCCCCCCACCTTCTCCCCCTCTCCCCCCCCCCTCCATCTTCATCTACCGTATCAAGATCGACAGGTGGTCGGTGGGGGCAGAGAGGAGAAAGTGTGGGCCCGGGCAGGGAAAGAACCTATTACCCCCCCCAAAAAAAAAAAAAAAAAAAAATCAAGATACACACGTTAAAGTATTATAAATCATTTCGAAAATCATAATGACAAAATTATTCGAAAGTAAAAAAAAAGGTGATTCCGCAAAAAAATAATATTAGTCATTAATTATCATTATAACCGGGCCATTAAGCATCATTAAGAATTCTAGATTCTGCAAATAATGAACTGGATATCATCTGAAAAGATATAACGATTTAGTATTGTAAATCTCAGTCTATTGCCAAATGTATTGAAGTATTGAACTATAGGTAAATACGTGCGTGCGTGCGTGCGTGCGTGCGTGCGTGCGTGTGTGTGTGTGTGTGTGTGTGTGTGTGTGTGTGTGTGTGTGTGTGTGTGTGTGTGTGTGTGTGTGTGTGTGTCTGTGAATCATAGAAATTTTCCCTTCCCATTACCTACGCCCCCTCCCCTCCTCCTCCTCCCCCTCCCCCTCCCCCTCCCCCTTACCTCCTCCTCCTTTACCCCCTCCCCTTCCCCCTCCTCTTCCTCCTCCTCCCCTCTTACCTCCACCTCCTCCTCCTCCTCCTCCTCCTCCTCCTCCTCCTCCTTCTCCTCCTCCTCCTTTACCCTCTCCCCCCTCCCCACTCCTCCTCCTTTACCCTCCCCCCCTCCTCCCCCTCTTCTCGACTCCGCAATCACTCAATTTCGAAGATGATGGAAGGCCGTAGAAACTTATTTCGACAAGAAGCGCATCAGTATTCATGCCTGAGGCGTTTTACGACATTCTCCTGGAAGCAGCACCTCCCCCCCTCTCTCCCTCCCCCGCATTAATTCAGGTGGACACGTGACTTTCCTTCTGTGTAATTTTTCTTTTCTTTTCTTTCTTTTTTCTTCTTGTCTCATTCTTATTCTTATCCTGTCACGTTTCTTTTTCCTCTTTTCTCTCTCTTTTTTTTCTCTTATCTTGTCCATTCATCTCTTCTCTCTCTTCTTCCCTCCCTTTCTTTTCCTTCGTTCCCTTCTTCACTCCCTCTGATTCCCTCCATCTCCCTTCTTTTACTTCTTCCTCTCTTTCTTCTTTCTTTCCCTCTCCCTAATTTTACGCCTCCTTTCCACTCTCCCTTTCTCTTCCTCCCTCTCTCCCTTCCATCCTCCTCTCCACCCTCCCTGTTTTTTCCTTCCTTCCCTCCCTCTTCCTCCCTTCCCTCCCTCTGCGTCCCTCCCTTCTCTCTCCCTTCCATCCTCCTCTCCACCCTCCCTATCTTTCCCTTCCTTCCCTCCCTCCCTTATCTCTCCCTCTCTCCCTGTCATCCTCCTTTCCTTCCCTTCCTCTCCCTAGTTTTACGCCCTTCTCTCTCCCTCTCTCCCTTCCATCCTTCTTTCCTTCCCTCCTTCTATCTCCTTTCCTTCATTCTTCCTTCCTTCCCTCCACCTCACTCCCTCCCTTATCTCTCCCTCTCCCCCTTCCATCCTCCTTTCCTTCTTCCTTCCTTCCCTCTGCCTCTCCCCCTCCCCCCCTCCCTCTGTATAATGGGCAACAACCACTCATAACTAACACGATTGGTGATTAGGCTTGTTTGCTTAATCACAGCCTCTTCAGCGGCATTGCTGCTGGGGGGGGTGAGGGGGTCAGACGAGGTGGAGGGGGTGAGGGGAAAGGGCAGAGAGGAGGGGGAGAGAGAGGGGTGAGGGGGTGAGGGGAAATGGCAGAGGAGGTGGAGGGGGTGAGGGGAAAGGGCAGAGTGGAGGGGGAGAGAGAGGGGTGAGGGGGTTAGGGGAAATGGCAGAGGAGGGGGATGGGGGAAGAGGTAGGAGTGAGGGTAATGTTTGATGTGAATTATGCTTTTATGAAGGGCTTTTTGTTGTTAGATTAGTGGCATAGATAGATAGAGAGGTGGGCAGATAGATAAATAGATGGATTAGACGTGAAAATCTTAAAAAGACATACAGAATCAAGGAGATATTTATTCATACATCAAAGAGAAAACAAAATTTAAAAAAAATGAAATAAATAAAAAAATAGAAAAAAATAACAGCAGTGGTCGCAATGACGCAATAACCCTGACAATAATTCCTCCCTTACCCTCTCATTCCCCCTCCCTCTCTCCCTCCCTCCCTCCTCCCCCACGCTCCTACCCACATTGCCAACGTGACTCAGCAATTTTCTTCCTTATGAGACGTCTAGCTTTCGAGTCATTCTCTAAGGTCCCGGATCCGTTACATTCCATTTCCTTATAAGGTATTTTCTCCGTTTTTTGTTGGTTTCCTTTTAATTCTGATGTATGCGCTTGGAATTTTCCTGTTTGGGTAAGCGTTTGTTTGTTTGTTTCGTGTTTTAGTTATATATTTTTTATTTTTTTATTTTTTGTGTGTGTTTTTTCTGTGTTGGTTTGTCTCGGGGTCTGTCTGTATGTCTGTGTGTTTGTCTTTCTGTTTCTCTCTCTCTCTCCCTCTCTCTCTCTTTCTCTTTCTCTCTCTCTCTCTCTCTCTCTCTCTCTCTCTCTCTATCTCTCTCTCTCTCTTTCTCTCTCTCTCTCTCTCTCTCTCTCTTTCTCTTTTTCTCTCCCCTTCTCCCTCTCTCTCTCTCTCTCTCTCTCTCTCTCTCTCTCTCTCTCTCTATATATATATATATATATATATATATATATATATCTATCTATGTATATACATATATGCACATGTATAAACATATGTACATACATACATACATACACACACACATACGTATGTACAATTATACATGTGTGTGTGTGTATCGCTGCTCCTTTCTCTTCCTTCCCATTCTCCACTTCCGCAGATTTTATCCCTGTTCTCTCCTACTTCCGCTCATTTACAATTCCCTTCCCCCATTTCCCTCTTTCCACTCCTCATTAAGGCCCCGAAATAGGGCAAGGGGGCAAGCCGTCACACCCTAATTGTTTCGGGGTGTTGGGGACGGTAGGGGTGGGGGGGAGGCGGGGGGAAAGGGTGGAGAGAGGGAGGGAGAAGGAGAAAGGGGTGGGAGGGAGAGGGGAGAGATGGAGGAAGGAGGGAGGGAGAAACTAGAGAAGGAAGGAGATAGGGAGGGGTGAAGAAGGGAGATGAAGGAAGGGAGAAGGGTGAGGAGTGAAGGAAGAGGAGGGAGAAATTAGAGAAAGGAGATAGGAAGGAAAGAAAGGGAGATAAAGGAAGGAAGAAATGTGAAAGGTAGAGAGAGAGAGAGAAGAAAAAGAAACACAGAAGACAGCGCATAAAAGAAGAGAAAGGGTTAAAGGGAGAGAAAGGGAAGGTAAAGGAGGCAGGAGGGGTAAGGAAAGGAGATAAAGGAAGGAAGAAATGCGAAAGGGAGAGAGAGAGAAAGAAACAAAGAAGGAAGTATAAAGAAGGAAGCGCGTAAAAGTAGAGAAAGGGTGAAAGGGAGAGAAAGGGAAAGAAAAACAGGAGCGAAGGGGGATGGGAAGTCCTACCTGTGAGTCGATTATTATCATCCAGCCACACCTGGTCAGCTGACAGTCCTCGAATCAATAGTTCTATTTTCGCACGTGTCTGCTTATCAATTTCTGGCCTGCGCGATTATCGACGTTTTTGGTCCACGTGGTCGGTAACTTCCTGTTCTAAATTTCTCTATCCCTCTCTCTCTTCTTTCCTTCTTTCCCTCCCTCTCCCTGGTATTACGCCCTCCTTCTCCCTCTCTCTATATATCTCTCCCTTCCGCCCTTCCGCTCTACTCCCTCTCTCTCTCCCTTCCGCCCTCCTCTCTCCCTCTCTCTATCTCTCTCTCTGCCTCCCTCCTGCCTCTCTCTATCTCTCCCTCTTCCTCCCTCCTGCCTCTCTCTCTCTCTCTCACTCTCTCTCTCTCTCTCTCTCTCTCTCTCTCTCTCTCTCTCTCTCTCTCTCTCTCTCTCTCTCTCTCTCTCTCTTCCGCCTCCTCTCTCTCTCTCTCCCTTCCGCCCTCCTCTCTCCCTCCCTCTCTCTCTCTCTCTCCCTTCCGCCCTCCTCTCTCCCTCCCTCACTCTCTCTCCCTTTCGACTTCCTTTTCCCTTCCTCCCTTCCCTCCCTCTGCCTCCCTCCCTTCCATCCTCCTTTCCACTTTCTGTCTGTGGTTGTATCCCAGGTCAGGTATCAGGAAAAAAGTATTACTTATGGAAAGTAACTTATATAAGTTTTAGGAATTTAAGATCGAACCTTCTCGGGTGGATATGTAACTCGAGGAAAAAACAGAACATATTTGAGGAGTTTAAACTTTGTCATGTAGGATTAAAACTAAAAATGGAAGAATGACAAGGAAAAGAAGAATAAATATTGAATCGTGAGCTAGTTCGGTTCCATATACAGCCTCCGCGACTTAACACGATATCTATTCTACATTATGTACGTTCTTTTAGTCAACCTTATTCATTTTACTTATTTACTTACACATAAGATACCTTTATTTCCATATGACTCGACCTACTAACCACCGTACTGAAATCCATATTTTGAAGAACAGCAACGTATTTAGTCCCTCCCACCCACCCAACACGGGCAAACTAAACCCGTAGACTTTGACTTCAAGCAGTGTATAGCAGTCTTGAGTTGCCAGGTTGTCAATTAGCGCGAACGATAGCAGACCTGAGTTGCCAAGTAGTCAATTAGCGCGAACGACATATTTACTAATCGTGACTTTATCATTCGTTGTTATAGGAGAAGTATCTTTTTAAAGTGAGTGATTACAGTGAAATTGGGTACTTTGGACAATTGCTATAAAATAGATAAGTTAAAATAAGCTCTTAAAAGTAATCTAATTGACAAAACCGATGTACGAATTTAGTGTGAGGTGAAGGTACTCAACGCATCCAGGTGTCATATCTGACTCAGCCTCGTTAATTACCTCCTCAGCACCTGGAGAGCAATTAGCCGAGTGCGAGGACCCGCCCTCAATCGGTAATTACCTGCAGATGCGAGTGATTAGCAGAATTTGCGCTTCCTTTTGAGGGATCGAATCTCTTGTTAAAAGTTGAAGTAGAATGGAGGGAAAAATAGAGGGAGAAGGGTAGGTTATAGTTAAAGAAAAGAAGGTATCACATTTTTGTGTGTGTGTGTGTTATGTGCGTGTGTTTGTGCTTGTGCTTTTTGTGTTTGTGTTTTATGTGTGTGTGTGTTTTTTTGTGTATTTGTGTTTTGTGTGTATATGTGTTTGTCTTTTTTTGTGTGTGTTGTTTTGAAGGATAAAGCGAGAACCAGGTATCCATCTGTATCTTTATATATCTATCGCTCTACCTATCTACCTATCCATATGTATATCTATATCTACCCATCTACCTATTTCTCTCTCTCTCTCTCTCTCTCTCTCTCTATCTCTCTCTCTCTCTCTCTTCTCTCTCTCTCTCTCCCTTCCTCTCTCCCTCCCTCCCTCTCCCTTCCTCTCTCCCTTCCTCTTTCTCTCTCATCCATTCATTCTCTCTCTCTCTTTCTCTCTCTTTCTCTCTCCCTCTCTCCCTCCCTCCCTCCCTCCCTCCCTCCTCCCTCTTTCTCTCCCTCTCTCTCTCTTCAAACATACATACATACACACATATACACCATTCTCTCTCCTCCTATGCGTCACTTCTCAATTTACACAGGTGGACCGCGGCCTCCATATTGACCCACCCACTCGAGTCACTATACAAACCCGGAATCACAGAGACAGGTCTTCGCAGCACGTCCTGTCTGCCTCGCGTGTGCTGGTACGTGTGTCTTGTGACCGCGCGTTCGGTTGAGCTTGAGTAATGACGTTTCGAGACCGAGGGCGTGCACTCGTCCTGTGATGTGATGAGGGATGGCGCGTGTTGAATGAGGTGTTAGGAATTGGGGATTATGTTCAAGATGATGGAAATATTGGTAAATTTGTTGTTTTTTTTTATTGATTTTTTAAAGGTCACCCGTGTATCGTGTGTGGAATCGCTCGTATGTGTGTTTGTGTTTGTGTGTGTGTGTGTGCGTGTGTGTGTGTGTGTGTGTGTGTCTGTGTGTGTGTGTCTGTCTGTGTGCTTATATGTGCGAGTGCAACAACATTCTTTCCTTTCTTTCAAAAGATGTTTTTAAAAATCTGTCAACACGCATGCTCACTTATAAGGGAACCCCGCTCGCTAACGCCGACGAAAATGCACATTATGCAAACATATTAACAATAACAAAACATTAACAGCCATTATCTAAACAAGCATTTTACATTTCTTTTATACGTGACCCTTCAAGGTCTCTTTGCTTAACGACGTCTTCAAGATATTGCTTACGTTACCCTCAGCATTGAGAGAGAGAGAGAGAGAGAGAAGGAGGGAGGGAGAGGGAGAAGGAGAAGGAGAGAGAGTGACAGAGGGAGAGGGAGGGAGATAGAAAGAGGGAGAGGGAGAAGGAGAGAGAGTGAGAGAGGGAGAGGGAGGGAGAGAGGAGAGGAGAGGGAGAGAGAGAAAGAGAG